>NW_009225264.1:0-2421 GCF_000690835.1 Fulmarus glacialis
GCTCCGGAGCCCTTCGCCTCGGCGGCTTCAAATGAAATCCTTTGGTAAACACTATGCTCTGTTCTACACGGTCACCTTACAGTGTGGTCCTTTATGACATTAAAAAATATGAATATTATGGTCCAAAACTATACATCCTTAAAGGTTAGTGGGAAAGCATCTCTTGAATTTCTTGAATTTCCTGAAGTAAGACTGGGTTCTAACTCTGATTAGAAATACTCCCACTGAGCCTGTCAGAAAAATTACTTGTTAAAAACCATCTCCTTTGGTGCTTATTGCTTTACTATGAGTGACTGAGTCAGCAGAAGAACATAAGATGGTCTGAGCGGTGTAATGGTATCTGGCAAACTTGCAGAGGAGGTTGGAAAAGAAACAAGAAAAAATCAGTTCTGTTCAAATGCATCGTCCTTCAGCTTCATGCAATGAATCATGAAGAACTATTAAAATGAATAGAGCTGTTACTGTTAACATCAGCTGAAGATCTACTTCCTGAAATCTAATAAAAGGCTAGATTAAAACTGAAAGCAAGAGAGCTGTGTAAACTGTATGCTTATGTCAATGGACTTTGAATTCTCTTTACTACAACCTTAAGCCACCACATAGTTTTCTTTCAATGTTAACATTTAAATGTGTCACAGTGCAACAACTGAGTTTTCATCTGAAAATTAGGTGGGAAGAGAGGTGGTAGATGCCCCACCCCTGGGAACATTCCCTGGGATGGGGCTCTGAGCAACCTGATCTAGTTGAAGATGTCCCTGCCCATGGCAGGGGAGGTGGACTAGAAGACCTCTAAAGATCCCTTCCAATCCAAACTATTCTATCATTCTATGATTCTATGATCCTGGCTAGTGGTCAATGGGTCTTCCAGCTCTTTGCTGGCATCAAGTGGATGATGTGCAGTTTCAGCACATTCCTGTCTCACTGTGACCTGCTCCTTGTTCCTAGTTCCAGCATCTTTCTTTTTTCCACAAAATGTCTACCCCCAGTCTTTTTGCCCCATTGGATCCAAATCCCTTTTCATGTTCCTGATGTGAGCTGATTTTCTCTCATACCATAACTTTCCTGTTCGTGCAACTTTCCTGTCCGTGCTCTACATACATATCTATCACCTATTATTGCTCAGTAACACATGACCATATTTTCTCTAACACACAGGTTCCCTGTCTTGGGACAGGGACTCCCTGCCCACCCAAAGTGAGTGACCTAGACTTCAAATCCAAAATCATTTCCCTCTTATTGTTGTTTTCCCCTCCCCTTTAATAAGGTTTTCTCTTCCCTCCTTGTTCCATATCTGGTTTCTCTTTGAATTGGGCCTAGGTCTCAGATTTAGTCCCAAGTTTCTTACCCTTATTATCCAAACCTATTCCTGTTTCAGCTATAGCTTTGGTTTTCTTCTCACCTTTCTAGTGTGTTACAGCTTCTCTTTCCCACCACAAATCCATTTTTCCCAGTCTATTCCATTTTGATTTTCCTCTTCCTCAGCCCCTTCTGTTTTATAACAAGGTCCATGTTGAGAAACTGAGCAAATGAGAACTCGGGGAGATCTCTGCTGCGGTCTGCTGTGTTACTCGTACTCAAACCAGTTTGTCCGAATTGAGTTCAGATATTTCTGTACCACTGGCATTTGCATGACTGCTGTTTAATCTCTTTCTTTGAGTCTTAATTTGTTCCTGTCTTGATTAAACAACACATTGTTGAAGCTCCTATTCCTCAGAACAAACAATAAGTATCACTACATGTCCCAATTTTGCCTGTCTTTCCTCCTTGTTTTCCCAAATTCTCGCTCCATGTGTGAAAGATGTAGGCTTTAGTTTAATGCCAAATGTAATGAAAAAAAGGAAACATAAAAAAATATTGAAAACTATTCTGGAATTTCATTGGCTTGCCTCAGAATCAGTGAAGCTGAGCACAACACACACGTAACAGAGGATCAGATTGTGGGCTGCAGCTTCTTGTTTGGCATGTTGACTCCTGGCTCCTCTGCATCCTTTATAATCTCATGCTTTATGATTTGCAGATCAGCCTGTATATTTTCCTTTCCTTTCTTTCCTCCTTTCTCCTTTACGCTCACGAAAGCTGTGGGGTTTTTTGGTTTGTTTTGTTCATGGATACAAGCAAATTTTTTCACTCAGTCATGAATCTAGAAAGAGGCAAATCTCAGAGGTTTAGCTTCTTTGTGAGAGATTTTTTTTCAAGCAGCTCTACATCTAATTTTCTTTGTATACCATCGTCTGAGATTCTCAAGGTAGTGCTTATTGGCAGTGACCTGCCAGACATCCTGGGTCTTAAGGATGAATGAATAAATAACTTTGCTGAATGCTGCTGAATATGTGATAATGCAATTAGTATTCTTGCCAACTGAATTGAAAATGAGATGTTGTGTCTCTAGGGACCATTGTACCCCTTTGTAAATGCTCCCCC
>NW_009225264.1:2452-7690 GCF_000690835.1 Fulmarus glacialis
CCCCCCCCCCCTTTAAATGCATCAGATACATATGAGCTAAGCAAAAATGTCCATTATACATTAAAATATTTTTATACTGTAGATTACATGGCCACTTCTGATCTGGCAGTTAAAATTCAGTTTGCCAATCACTGCTTAAGACAAAACGGACAAGAATATGTTTTATTTGTTACTTTTTCGTACAATTAAAATTATTACTGATAATTAAATACATAATTTTACATTCAGACCAATATATATTGGATGAAGTGGAACAGAGTGTAGGTTACACTACATATTAACCCTATCCTGAGGCAAAGGCAAGCAATAACTGTTTTGGATCAGATCAGTTAATTTCCAAGAACTGCTGAAGACAGTAGGGTATTTGTAGAGTGGCAAGGAATCAGATGATAGTAAACATCTTAATATATAATACTTAGAATGTGAATATTAATCAGCCTTAAACAGATTGGTTGCATACAGGTGTACAGGAAATAGTCCAGAGGATTGTTGCCCACTATTTTTTATTAAAAATTAGGGGAAGATTTTCCTCAAAAACATACAAGAAGGATGATATTCTCCCTGGAAATTCTCATAAGGGATGAGCATGACTTACAGGCTGTATATCACTTCCACTGCAACTGCTATAGACAATGACTTTAAACCGAGAAAGAAGTGAATAAATCAAATATCTGTGCTCATTAGGAGGGGTGAGGGGGAAGTTGATACATAAACTGAAGCTATTTGTAACAATGATGATTCCCTTTAGCTGAAAAAAATAACATAGGTGGTTCTCTACTTCCGCCTTCCTGACAATATTGTGAAGTATTTTGTTGTTCAGAATGAAGAGGGGGAAAAAGAAAAGAAAGAAAAAAAAAAAAAAAAGAAAATTAATAATACAGGAATACTCCTTGCTAGAGCTGCAAAATGCCAGAAAGGCATCCACCCAAAGGAGACACTCAGTGAAGTTACCCCACGAGATACGCAGCTCCTGGGGAGCTGGTGATTTTGTTTAACCTTACTGCACAGTATAGAGAACTAATGCAGCAGATCAGTGACTAGCCCACACAGCAGTACCTATACTGACTGAAATTAGTTTATTGTATTTTACTACAGACAGTCAGAAGGGGAATATTATTTACATTATAAAACCTTCCCACTCTTGAGGAGCCCACTCTTATGGAAAGAGGTGCTGTGTGACTCCATGTTGTCTGAACAAAGCCACATCGTGCTGTTAAGGGCAGATAAGGTTTTCAGAGTAATTCTGTAGCCATTTGGTGCATGGATGGTGGAATAAGTCTGAGGGATGGGGAAATCATATCAAAGAGTTCATTGTATGAAGCACAGAATCTTGGTTCAGAGGAGGAGAAGCAGGACTGGGTTCTCAAGAGCTGCCCAGCAACGTTTTTCTCTTACCTATGTCTCTTGATATTTTTACCTCTGTTGACGTAAATGCGAACTCTTTGTCCCATCTCCAACCCTCAGGACTCTGTTACTCTCTGCCTGGCAATGTTCTCTGGGACTGAGTGATATGTAAGCTTGCCTTATCCCAGGAATATATTCTTTCACTATGAGATAAAGGTGAAGACGAACTTCAGGATGAGATGAGGATGTAACTGTGTGCCTTATATCCAAGTTTAGCCTCTTCCAACCCCACCAGTGTTTTGTGGCTATGTTTTCCAGCCTGAGCATATAGTACTTATAGCTAAGAAATATTTTTGCCTTTCATTTATTTTGGTAGATGGTACTTCGGAATTCGTCAGTTAATGAGTGTTAAAAATTGTAACATTTCATGTTTTTTGCAAACAGTCAAGAGTGAGAAGAGATATTCCTCACCTGTTATCTTTCTTAAAGGAGCTTTATTTTATCTTCTTTCTGACAATTCCTTCTGTCCCTTTGAAACTAAGGTGATACCAAATGCCAGTAGAGAGAAGCACAACATAAAGTGTGATGTGGAGAATTATAGAATGAGGAGCTCTACAGACCTCTATAAAGTACATTCTACAGAATATAATATGATATATAAAATAATCACCATATCCTCACCACTTCCAGGTTCTCATTCTTTTCTCAGGTGATTTTTCTCTTGGTATGACAAAGTGAACTTCCGACACTGAGCAACTGAATGGTTAATATATTTATGGCATCTATCCAATGTATGTATCAGGATAGCTGTAAAGATACCAGGTGTTCATCTGAAAACAATTTTAAGGGGAATAACAACTCCAAACAGTTTCAAAAGCTTCTCAGTTTCTCAAATCTTATTATTTTTATTTATTTTTTCTTTTTAAACATAAGAGGTTTTGCCCTGGATGATTTTTTTTCCCCTTTTCTTGTCTTTTCTTTTCTTCTCTTTTCTTTTTTTTTTCTTTTTTTTTTCTTTTCCTTTGCTATAGTGAAGTAGACATAACCAGCTTTTTAGAGAGATATGTCCTGCTGATCAAGTTTTGATTCTGAATAGCTCACAGATTTCCTGACACCCATTAATATTCAAGCTCAGTGGGTATTTGTGCTCCCTGGTATCTATAAATACACTGCAGATTTTGATTGTTTTATGATGGAAGTTTATTTTATTTTATTTTTGCCTTCACAGTTGGCTTTGGGTTTTTTTCTGCTTTATAGACCCTTGTCTTTTTATTAGTTCTGTGTTCCCTGTTGATTTTATGTTTTATATTTGTGCTGTCACCACCAGCATCTCACTGTAAACAAGAATGTTGTATCTCAGTGGGTTATTTTCTGTTAATAACCTGTGATACAGTATATAAATAAACCAGAGAGGAGTTCACAGGTGCAATTTATTAGAGTTATTGCAATGTGACTTCAGTAATGTGCTCAAGTTCTTTAAAAACTTCGGTGTGTTCTGCGTTGAAGACGACAGCTATATATTGCAGTTCAGGAGAGAAAAATAAATATCGGTGTAATGAAATATATCCAAGTCCAACTCAATAATAATTGCAATTTCTCAGTGTCAATGCTTGGAGACCTATGTGTACCTCAGGATAATTCAAACAAAAGTAAACCAGTAAGGTAACATATTAGCCAGGTTAGGCTGGAAGAAGGAAACGAAGCCAAGTGGCGAACCACATAAAATACTCTGTCCTCCCTATACTTACATGACTGTTAACTACATGATCGCATATTCTAATCCTAGTATGCCCCTGTTAAATTTCACATTATACAATCATATTTCAGACATATGTCATACCTATGGAGGAGAGCTGTGAAAAACAAGCAAAACATAATTCAGAGGTTGTTTGACTCTATCTCGAAGTTGTACTGAAGTCCCCAAATCACTCAAATTTTTGAGCACAAAATCTGATTAAGGTGAAAACCGAAATTTCATCAGCAATAATGTGTCTGCTTGTGCACAAACAGAGAATAGACCTGTCAGCTCTGAAATGTCTGTGAAGGCTACTGTTCACTGCTGTTCATAAGAAATTAAAACACAGAGAATCCAGTGCTTGATGTGAGTCAGATTAAAGGAAAAAACCAGAGTGCTCAGAGCAGCTAAAAAGCAGTGTTCACCCTACATCCTTATAAGCTGCTATGTTGGCTCAAACAAAAGCTGTTCTGCCATTCAGAATGTTTTGAAATCACTTAGCATTTTCATAAGTCAGTCCTAAAAGAATATTTTGGAACTGTTTTAACTCAATACTATGATTTATATATGTTCAACACTATACTTCATGTTCTTTTCTAAGATTAAATTATAATTCATTATCTTCTCTAGACATCGACATTACTCCACAGAGAGTGCAGGTGGTACCACGCAAATATGACCAGAACTTTTGACCAGGCACACAGCTAAAAGAGAAGCTTTCCAGTTAAGGAAGGGAGATAGTCTGTCTTGCACCTCCGATAACGTGGATTGCTGGCATGAAAAATCAAGGTTGTTGGAGGTCTCTGAATTGGAGCTATTTCATACCTGTGGAAGCTGGAGATACCAGAAACCTTTTTTTAGTGAAACATCAGGCTGTCCTGTCTTACCCAATCTACAATTCACAGAATCCGTAAGCACGTACCCTTTTTGTCTGTGGTAAGGAAGACAACTGACCTAGAAAGGATGAATTTACTTTTGTCAATTTTTATTGTCAGCAGAGTGATTCTGCACAAAGGTCCTTTTACAGGGGTTATCTCTGATTTTTGCTGACATTAATAATTTCATTCTCATGAATATCTTATTCTCTCAATGACTACTGACAAATATCTGCTAGTAGATGCTCAGCCAATTATAGGATTCCATGCCTGTCCCAGGGTTGGCATGTTCAGTAAAAACCTGCTGAATGCCTTTGTATATTGCTGGCATATGCATAATCAGATTTTACCTTGCTATATAGGAATGAGTCCTGTGGGATTTATGGACGTTAAAGTTCAAGTTTTTTTAGCAGGCGGCAGGAGCCGAGGGAAGCTAACACCAGGAAGGCAGTCCTTAGGTCCTATCTCAGCTCCTGCCTTGTTAAGTTGCTGGGAATGCTGCCATAGATATTAAAGGGAACAAGATCAGGCTTGTTTCTCCTATGTAGGCGCAATCAGGATTCAATGACAGATGTGACATCTCCAGCAGAGAGAGCCGCCTTTGGCATCAGAGAACAGATCCTAGTCTTGTACAGTGAAAGTTCCAAACTGTCTTACAAAAAAGGAAAATCTCTTTTAATTTAAGTAACAAATGCATCGTCTGTATTACTACCATGATAGTTCTGGGCAAACAATATAGAATCCTATAGGGGTTTTTTTATTATTAGTTTAATCACAGCTGTTTCAAGATCACCTTTAAATCCTATGGAAACATTTATATATCACCCTTTCATAATACTCTGTGGGACTTCTATGAGAAAATCAAATAAATATAAGAACATAGGGAAATGTAAGTTACAATCCCTCAAAAAAGTATGAATATTTTTTCTTTTTCCAGCTTTCTTTTTGTTAATGTTTATATTACTCTGCTCTTTAGAGATATAATTATTCTCTTTTCCCATTATTCACACTGTGGAAGGTTTTTTCTTTTGCATGATATTGTAGCAAATGCACTACATGTGAACTGGAACTCATACCAGGATATGTCTCAGAAATAGCTTTAATCCTGGACATTTTTAAAAATAAGGAGTATCCTGGTTTCGGCTGGGATAGAGTTAAATTTCTTCCTGGTGCTGTGTTTTGGATTTAGTATGAGAAGAATGTTGATAACACACTGATGTTTTCAGTTGTTGCTAAGTGCCCTGTCAAGGATAGCTTCCATGCTCTACCAAAAGCAGAGGCTGG
>NW_009225264.1:7712-23898 GCF_000690835.1 Fulmarus glacialis
ACATAATCAGGACAGCCAGCCCAGCTGGCTAATGGGGTATTCCATACCATGTGACGTCATGCTCAGTATATGAATGGCAGGCGTGTTCCAGGAAGTACCGATCGCTACTTGGTTATCGGTCAGCGTTGGTGGTGAGCAATTGCATTGTGCATCACTCATTTTGTATGTTCTATCATTATTATTATTATTTTCTCTCTTCTGTTCTATTAAACTGTCTTCATCTCAGTCCACGAGTTTTTCTCACTCTTACCCTTCCGATTCTCTCCCCGTCCCACCAGGGAGGGGAAGTGAGAGAGCGGCTGTGTGGGGTTTGGCTGCCTGCCAGGTTAAACCACAACGGGAGGGTCCAGCGACAACAATTGCCTGTTTTCCCAGAGAATGACATTTTGCTCTTTAGTACACAGCCATGTTGTAAGCATTTTTTCATCTGTGATAATCCAAAGAGCAGAGTAAGAGTTTATTCTTTCTCTGGACAAACAAATAGACCTAAAATTAATCAGATCTTTGTCTCAAGTACCTGAGTTTTCATGCAAGGTTCTCATACTTTATACATATGAAGTGCTATGAGGATATATCTGAAACGTCTGGCTGGTAATATTACACACACAAGAACTGGAAACTTGATTTACCTTCACTAGCATTTTCAGTGAGTTTACACCTCGTCACAGAAAATTATTTATGACAGCATTTTATTAATTAAAAAATAAATTGTCAACCTTTTTTTTGATCTCTAAACTGTAATATAACAAGGAACTATTAGAAACTGCGACCTCAACTGAAGGACCTAAGCAATGAAAAGGGAAGATACTTTTTATTATTATTTATTCCTTAGTGCACAGATAACATCAGACCTACATGATAGCCAGTGCTGAAGCCTCTGGGATCTGTTCTTCCTGAAAGCTGTTCTATCACTTGCAATACTTAAAGGTATATTAGTTTATCATCCCAAGGTGTTATATACTTGTCCTGCTGACATCCACCACTTGTCTCTGTTGTCTTTTATGTCTGCATGGTCTGAATGCAAATTAAATAAATGCAAAGCATATGGGAGGGATGAACATTTGTAAGTACTTTTTAAATCCTCCTGGTTCCTTAGGACTACATATTTCTTTGTTGTCAAGGCCTTCTGTGCTATTAAGAGGGAAATAATGGTATGTGAATGACTCAGAATTAATTATTTCCTCACATTTGTAGTATATAGAATGTTGTTTAAATAGCTGATTTTTAGGTCTTTACTTCAAAATTAAAACTCCCCCACAAATTTGGTCAGTCCAAAATTATTTTTTTCCTTTGGGGAGGGAGAAGGAGGGTGGGGAATTTTTTTCCTTGACATTCTGTTCATCCCTTACCTCCTGCTTATTCTTCACCTTCGGGTGACGTTAGCTAAATTCATTATAGAATGTCCAACTGTAATACCACCAGCCTCCTTCTTATCAGTACTATTACAACTGTCTTGTCAAATGTTTGTTCAGATGACTTGTTCTCCTTTACCCTAGTTTCTGGTAAATCTGTTTTAATCTTTGTCTAGTTCATTTTTATTATCATTACATTTCTTACATAAATGGTAACAGTGCAATTCTTTAGTGTGTGAATATTTGACTTGCAGTGTGTACTTATGTTGATTTTAACAACAGTAGGATTCCTTTCATTGTTTTCAGTGAGAAAAGGATTGACCTAGAGTCTATCAATCAGCTTCCAAAAGATTCTGAAAGAAAAATGTGATGTATAAATATCTGATCCTATGCATGCTGATAGGTGTTTCATATTCTAAAATATGCAGTTTCTGATATAAGCAACATGGAGGTTTAGATTGAATATTAGGAAAAACTTCTTCACCAAAAAGGTTGTCAAGCATTGGAACAGGCTGCCCAGGGAAGTGGTTGAGTCACCATCCCTGGAGGTATTTAAAAGACATGTAGATGTGGCGCTTAGGGACATGGTTTAGTGGTGGACTTGGCACTGTTAGGTTAACAGTTGGACTTGATGATCTTAAAGGTCTTTTCCAATCTAAATGATTCTATGATTCTATATTTCCTTCAAACTGTATGAACATTTTTGGAGGAAAGATTTTATCAGCTGAAAGCTGCCAGACAGTTTTAATGGAATTTCATTCTTCTGAAATTGTTTGAAATGCTTATAAATCTCTTGATTGATTATAGTGTTTGGCTTATCTGTATTAGTAAATACCCATATGCAGGAGTCCAGCTACTTGTCATTGTACTTGTACTTGGCTATTGTGCCAAGGACTACACAGGAAGCTATAACATGATGGAGAAAATGATGAATAGGATGAATGGAGATTCATGTTCTAAAACATATTTTGGACACTTGGTAATATACTTTTTCACCACATAAGAACGAAAAAGTCCTTTGCAACTCTTTTCAAAATGACTGACAGGGACAACTAAAGCTTGCTTTTGCTTAATATAGTTAATGAGTTGTTAGCTAATGCACTTGACTGTGATGGACAAGACACAATTTCAAATGGATGTTCTGTGTGATTCACATGCATGAAGTTATGATGTCATTCTCTCAGCTGAACCTGTTAATTCTGTATAAATAATTAAACATTTGTTGGATGGAGCAAGAGAGTGATTCTATTTCTAAGTTTTTGAGGCATTCACAATGGAAATGCAGTCTATGTCTGAATCAGGCAAGGATTTAAACTTGGATTTATCACTGCCTGGGCAGTGTTCTAATCAACAGAATGACTGAAAAAGGGAGGAGAGAAGATTTGGAGCTTTTATTTTTTCAGATCATATATTTCACCTTGAACTCAAAAAAAGTTTTTGAAAAAAGTTTCACAAAAAAGTCTATGTTTACCAACAAAGGTTTTCTTTTGAAAAATTACTGTTTTCTAATTATAAAAAAGATTTTATTAGAATATTTTGGACAAGAATACTGGGCCACTTACTTAGCTCAGTTTTGCAATGAAGTGTAACAACATTTTATTAACCAGAATATTTCTGAATTTATAGCACAGTAGGAAAGTGAAGAAAAAAAGTCTGGAATTCTTGGAAGGATCTGGAAGATTAATTGGATAAAAACAGAAGTGGTGTTTTCAACTGACTTGAATATTTTTTTAACTGTCAGACTTCAGAAAGGAAATTATATAGCCAGAAAAAAAGACTGGGTTTCTACAGAATATCATAGCTTTGACCAAAGAATTTGTGAAGAAGAACTCATCCTCTGACAAGTGTGTTTAGCCTTTCCTTTATGGATATCTATTTCTAAGACAATTTTTTGTTGGCTTAGATACACAGTTTGAACTGTGTTCTACGCTGCATTTTCTCAGCTGGGCTCAGCTGATACGCACAAACTTACGAAACCGGGGGAGTTCTCTCATATACCTGAACTCAAAGATATGACTTAGTCGCCATCTCGGAAACATGGTGGGATGAGTCTCACGATTGGATGCATTATGTGGTTTTTGAGTGGACAGCAAAATAACCTTTTAGCAGTGGTGTGAAAAAAGTGTCTATTATGGTGTAAACTCAGATTTTCTTAATCCTCTGTACCAACTGGGGCTATTGAATTTTAAACATATGTAAAGTTAAATTAATTTTACGTACCTATTTCAGCTACCCATATTGCACTAACCCCTTGGACTTAACACAGGAATATACTTAGAAATAAAATGATTTTTTTTCCTGGGGATTTCTTAATGCTCTATGCAATTGTCTGGTAACCAGAAACAGAAGCTTTGAAAGCAAAAGTATACTGTATTTATATATAGGCTTGTTTATCCATTTATTTGGCTTTGTGTTTTTCATATATTTAGTTAGTATTCAGTTTTGATTTCATGTTAAATGCTTTGATTTTAAAATTTCAGGCAGTTACTGGATAATTTCATGTGCAAAGAGGTTAAAGCTAAATAGCAGAGGCTTTCTTTGAGAATGCTGCTGGAGTTTGGCTTCCATGTCACGTACTGGGCCACACCATGTAAAATAGATGTCTCCCTCTGAAAGCTCTGCAGTGAGAGAACATTCTTAAAAGTAGGGGGAGGGGAGGTATAGAAATTTAAAAAACAAAAACAAAACCAAAAAAAAGATAAGAACCGAGAAGTTACTGAGACAGACTACAATTCAAAGGTGCTAAGTCAATACGAGCTTACACATTTTAACGAATTTTTAAATGCCAACAGATCAGTGAATAAATTTTGCGAATCTATTCAATCTATGAGAAATCCACTCTTGAATTCCAGTCTGGTAACACTGCATTTTAGCAATAGTTGTGGTATAAAAATACGCTTCAGGAGGAATGCATCAATTCAAACCAGTAAGAAGCAATGGTGCTTTCTTTGTGATAAATTGACACTAAAGCAAAATCTTGGCAATATCTCCTATATTATATAGAGAAGCAGTGATCAAAGGAAGAGGGATACAAAGAACTAGCACTCTCGTATGTTCTGTACTGATGCAGAGATATTGTCAGTAATGGTGAACACAATTACTACAAAGGAGTGCTGGGAGAATGCTTTTAAAACTCACATTTATAAATCTTTGCTGCAAGTTAGAAGGAAGAGAGCAAAAGGAAGCCAGACAATCTTCAGATACCTGCTACTATTTATGGTGGTTTAATTATACTGCTACTTTTTCTTGTGTAGTGATATTTTCTCAATACATTGCTTTTTATGCAACCACTGGATGTGCAGTCAATTTTATTATAATTTTCTTGCTATTTTACAAAAAGATTGGATTCTAATTTTCAAAATAATGTACTCTGCCTTCATATTAATAATAAGAAAAAGAATCTTTTTATTCTGAAGCACACACTAAAAGGGGAGGCTATAGGAAGTTTCTGGATTTGCACTTTGTCGACAGTGGTCCACTCTTCATCAAAATTTCACCCTGATTCTTGTCAGCAACAGTCAACACAATGGAAACCTGCTGCACAGAGTATAAAACTGTGTGTGAGCTTCAGATTATTTCTTTCCTGGATGTAGACTAAGCAAGACAAACTGTAACTGTTCTGGTGTCTCCCTGGGGTCTGAAGATCAGGCATGATAATGGGTAGAAAAGCTGCAACAGCAGTGATTGATACAATATTACAAATGACATTCTCATTTTTCCTCCGAGTAATGCAGCAAGCACTTCTAAAATCCACCCTTCAACTTATTTTCTGGGATTAGGGGAAGAAGGTGATATTTTTATTCTTTTTTTTTTAATACTCTCAATAATGACTATTATAACTATCATTAATCAAAAGAGCAGATTCGTATTTTACAAGCTTTATTCAAAGTAATTAAGAGGAATTTTACGTGGAATCCAGAGACTCACATCACTCTTAATTTCCAGAAAATGAATCCTTTGTTTATGATAATATATCAGAATTAACTTTCTGTGAATTACAAAACCAGTAGAAATACTGATTATCATTCATAACTTTGTGTGACTTCATCATAAGTCTCAACATGTCTTTCTTAAAGCACTACTATTTTCATTAATTTACATGCAAATATATTTTAAAAAATAAGGACTTTTTATTCTGTTCCTTGTAAGTGAAGCTTGAAAATATGACCTCTAATATCCCGAAAAACAGAGAAATACTGCTTGTGAATTATATAATGTTTTTTCAACTCCTATTATAAAAAATAATTTTTGGTAAGCTTGACATATGCTTTTGAACAAAACAGAAGTCATAGTGTCCAACATTCACATTTTTTTGAAGGGTGATGAACCATTTGGCAAAACAATTTATTGAATTAATCTGTGCAAAGGGGCTGTAATACATGTCTACCCCAGTGATTCAATGTAAACTTCACTTTGTAACTGATCTCAGGGGCACTGGAGACAGAGAAAAAAATAAGCGTGGGGATATGTGTTGGGCAGAGTTTCCACAGCCCTCTTGCTCCTTTAATCTTTCTACCAGCAAAAAGGGAATATTCAGGCCAAGGAAGGAAGTATTCTAGGATCCCAAAAACTATTACATCTTCGAAGCGCACCTCTTCTGTACTCTTTACCTTTGGTAGGATAAATTCTTTCCTCTTTTTCCCTTCCAGGGAATCTAGCCTGATTCTTCTGCCAGGTGCTAAAGGGAATATATGCTTTCAAAGGAAATTGAAGTACCTAAGAATTTTAATCAAGTAAAAATAGTATTTCATAACTGCAGTATCAACAGGACTGCAAATATAAAAATGTAACTTGAAGAAAGTACCTGTTTTTATCACAAGCTTTGGGTCAGTTGTTCAACTGTTAAAATGTGTGAGAAAAAATAATGGGTTCAATTAGTTGCTTTTCTTTTTTACCAGCTGTAATAGTAGGTAGCGATCTCACTTTACCTTGAAGGTGTCATTCATTACAAGCTACTTGCTTTCAGTCATGGGCATTTATAATGGTGGAAAATCATCAGGGAACCCCACTACTCATCTCTGAAATAACATACCACACCACAAAAGCATTGAAATAAATATCCATTTACAAGGTATTCAATAATATATTTTGCTTCAGTTGGTTTCCTTACTGGAAGCTGAAGGTAGCCAAACGTAAAGTCCTTCTAACCTTGGCAAGGGAATTTATACCAGAGGATCTTTAACACTTAGAGCAAGTCACTCACGAAGTTATACTACTTTTAAATTTTCACCTGTCCTGCAGTACCTTCTTGCCTATCATTTAAACCATGTCAGTCTCTGCCACTACCCCAGATGGCATCTATAATAATCCTGTGTATGAACAATAACTTCCACTGAAGTGGTATGGCTATTCCACAGACAGCTTTAGGGGTTGCACAAGAGTAGAGAAGGATGGACTTCTGTGCTCTATGACTGCAAATGGGATTTATGTAATATGTTCAAGAATTTAAAAGAAAGAATGAAATATAAAACTCCCCATAATTTATGAGTGATGTCACTGTTTTTATTAGTTTTTGACCATGCAGCACTGTTTAAGATCAAGATAAGTTGTCAACAGCAGCGAAATAGAAAATTAAGAGGTTTGTCATTTGTTATAATCCTTCCAATGCTACACTTTTTGATGATGAGAACACAGATTAGTTAGGCTTTAAAATGTTTAAGGGTTTTCAAAATTCACAGTTTCCTCTCAGCACAGTCCTGACACTCAGGATCCGCTGTTCATTTATTCTATTGGATTATCTCAGAATTTTCATCATTCTGCTGTTTGAATGCTTTACAAATACTACTAAATTAAGCTTTAACCTACTGGCACTCATGCAAGTCTGTGACAATTCTTTAGTTTCCTCAGGACTAGCACCAGTAGATTATTGTAAAACAACATTCAAACTCTTTACTTGCATTTCAAATGACAAAATATAATCTGCAGTATCCCTGATTAACTTTTGAGTTTCTGGGCGAACCTTAAGAGGTACATTATTTATACACATATATATATGAATGAGTGAGAGAGAGTGTGTGTGTGTGTGCGCATACATATATGTAAGTATGTGCACATATATTTTTAATTTTATGAAACTGTTGAGGATTCTAAAATCAAAATCACAGAGCAGCAGATAGTGATATAAATACTACTTTAATGAGCCATATTCTGGTAAATATTCTAAGCTTAATGAAGAAGTTGCCTAAGTAAGGCAACTACTCTCAATTAAGTCATCTGTAGAAATTCTCACAAATTTAAGTCAATATCACAATCAATCTCAAGATGCCTGCCACAATTTTATTTCTTTCAACTAATATCTGTTGCACTGTTATTAAAATCATGATAGTTTTCTAGTTTGCAAATTATTTTAATATGAGTCCAAGAAAATTTGTAAAATTCTTAAGCAAATTATGATTATGTACTCAGTCTGGCTGGGATGGAGTTAATTTCTTCACAGCAGCTTGTGTGGTGCTGGGTTTCTTACATTTGTGACCAAAGCAATGCTGATAACACACCACTATTTGAGCTGTTGCTGAGCAGTGCTTGCACAGCATCAAGGACTTTTCTGTTTCTCACTCTCCCCCCCAGTGAATAGACTGGGGGATGCGCAAGGGTTTGGGAGTGTACACAACAAGGAAGATGACCCAAACAAACCAAAGAGATATTCTATGCCATATAATGTCATCCTCAGCAATAAAAAGGAAAAAGAGGGGCATTTAGGAGGGTTAGCCATCTTTTGCTTGGGAACTGGCTGGGCATCAGTCTGGGAGTTGGTGAGTGATTGCCTTTGCATCACTGGTTTTGTTTTATTTTCTTTCTTTCTTCCACTTTTGCTTCTCTTATTAAATAATTTTTATCCTGACCTACAGTTTTCTTGCTTTTACTCTTCTATTCCTCTTCTGCTGTCCCACTGGGGGTAGGGGAGTGAGTGAGCAGCTGTGTGGTGCTTAGCTGCCTAGTGGGGTTATCCCACTGATTAATTACTAATCAATATTTGTATTTTGGAAATTTTTTAGGAAGAAAGGTTAAAAAAATCGTTAGAAAGAATTTTTCATGCCTTGTGAATTATGTTAAATGCAATAAGATTTCCTTTCTTTTTTTTTAATTCTCAGTGTTAGACACTTGACAAATGTTCCAAGTTCAGGTTTTTTTTTTTTCTTTCTAATCCACGTTGTGTTCAACTCATAACTAGGTGTGGGCTACAGTCAAAAAGCTGGCCACCTGTTAGGAACTGAGCTAAGAACTTCCAAAACCAAAAGATGATCCAATACAATCAAAATTTCAGTTCTCTAGTTTTCACTGAAACAGAACCATGGCACCAGATGGTTAAGGTTCATGACACCAGAGCCAGCATGAGGTTTCCCAGCAATGTCAAATTCAGCAACAGAAAAGGTTTCTTATGAATGTAGGTGGAGCAAAGGAACTGGGAAGGGGCACAGAAGTTCTGTGGAGATGGACTGGAAAAAAACAGTGGAGCTTTGAGACAATGGGAGGACTAGGATTTAAGAGAAAGAAGAGTCCATAGGATTTCAGGCAACTGGGTGAACACTCAGAGGATGACAGTGGTTTTCTCTAACAGGTCTAATGCTGAGATATGAGAGTCCATTTTCTCTTTCTCCCTATCACATGATGTAAGCTGTCATTGCTCCACTGATTTCCCAGTAAATATTACTCTCAGAAGGAAGAAGTAGATCTTCCGTTGTATAATAACTCTGCTGAGGTCAATATATGCACTGAAGGCAGTCATTGTAGAACTAAACCTTTAAAAAAACACCTATGGAGAGTTTCAACTTCATCTGATGAAATACAAAGCAAAATGTAAGTATTTCAAACCAGCTTTCTTCAAGAGTAAGCTCAGATTTAGATTACCTCCAAGTATTGTTGTTTTAAAAATCACTTTATGTTTCAGCTCCTCTTTCTTTTCTATCTTGTAGAGGTGTTTGAATTTGTCAGTAATACAGTAGAGATTCTTCTCTTCACTTTAGACAAAGAGACTGCTGAACAAACACACAGACCTCACAAACTTCAGTGCTTATGCTAGCTTTCCCACCAGTTCATGCAGTCATTGCAATCCGTTGTTGATGTACATGCTCTCAAATCTTTGAAATGGAGACCCTGTATTCATGAGCCGAGAAGGGTCTGAGTCTATCCAGATGGCAATAATTCAAGTATTTTGGAGAGTATTTCACATTAAAGATCAATCTATAAATCACAAGGTTTCCATTGACTTTGGACGGTTGCATTTCTTGCCATAATATATGATGCTTCTGAACTGGAGGTTTATAACTGCAGTTCATTTGAAAGTCTTATTAAACACTAATTTATTTATAATGATGCAAGCCATTTACACAGGCTTATGCATACATAAGCATGCACTCTAAGTATAGGATTTCTTTACAACACTAAATATCCAAATGTAAAATTTGAGTATTTGCCAGAGCTACCTTCCTATATCTGGTATTCCCAGTGTCGGTAAAATAGTAACGTTTCCTTAAAAAAGCAGAAATATTGCTGGTAATTCCTTTTCCAAAACAAAAATCAAATTGTATTTCTTTTGAATATTAAATATTGTTTCATGATGTTTATGCAAGCAGATAATTATGCTATAATTCCATATTAATTTACAACTATATGTATATCTAAACTACTGTCAACATCAGGTGAAGTGAAATATGTACTTCAATGTAAGTACCAGGATAAAGTGGAAGGTTAATTGACTCTATCATTGCAGTCAGCGGTCTCATATCTTAGAGAAGAAACAGAGAAAATACAGATTGATATGACCATTCTGTTTTCATCGCTGCACTTTCTGCTCTTCTCCTTTGCAGTCCTTATTCGTTTGTGATGACTTGGCTATTAGTCCTTATTTTGTGTAATTTTTTCCCTCCTCTCCCTGACATTACTGTTACAAGAACCAAAAACCCTTGCTTACAATTTATTTCCCCTTTGTGTTACTATTTATCAACAGGTAAGGTAAGAAAGCAGCATTTGTTTCTTTTTTTTCCTAGCACTTGAGTCCAGCCTGGCAAGCATGGGAAAATGGTTATAGCTCTTGCTTATCAGAAACAAGACTATATGCCATTCTGATTACACAGGATAACCTCCAAAACAGCTTGCAAATTTGACTACTTTTCCATTACTAGACATCCCATCTTAAGATTCTCTCCTGGATGTGGGGTATCTGGATCTTACTCGATCCATGGTAACAACAAAGACTGTAAAAGTTCCTCTTGACATTAATTTTCCTCTTTTTAATTACACTCTTTTTTTCAGATCCATTCTTCATGCCATAAACGTGAACTTTATTTAAGGCAATAATGCTGCAGATTCTTTCAGTGGGGTAGGGTCAGGACTATAATGCATAAAAGATTTCTACTGAAGAAAGTTGTCTAATAGAGCTGTGCAAGAGCTTCCAATCTTGTTTCCTGATATTTCTGAGCAGCTATTTCAGCTGGTTTTGAATCATTTGATAATGTGGTAAATTTTCATTTTCAAGAAATATTTTCAGCTGATTTCGATATAAAGGACCATATAAAGTTTGCTTGGGCCTTGGAAAGGCAAAGTTTATAATTCTCTCTTGCTTTTCCTCTCCTTCCTCTTCCCCCATACCTGTGTTGTTTGTGTAGTCCCTGTCCACCCCCTCCACCCCCCAACTTCCCGTAATGCCTTTCCTCACCATGTACGTGAAAGACTTAGAGATCTAAGGTCTAAATAATAAGAGCTGAATCCACCAACAGAGAATGACTTCCTTCAATGTTTAGTTCACCTTTCCTGCTCCAAGCTCTGCACGAGCAGAATGGCATCCAGGGGTTGTATTTAGTTTTTCTGTGCATTCATATTGTGTTAGAACTGTGATCTTGTTTGAGAAGATGAAAAATCCAAAGCTTTTCTCTGGTTAAGTCATTTTTGGAAAGTGGTCATAAAGACATCTAGTTTGTTTTATTTTGAAACTCTAACCATGTAAAACATGTATTCTTTTCAAACATTTGTTAGATCCTTCATTATTTTATAGTATCAGTCCTATATCTGACCGTTTTTGCCTAAAATACTTACACAGACCATACATACACAATTAGATTTTGGACAG
This sequence comes from Fulmarus glacialis, assembly GCF_000690835.1. Taxonomy (NCBI): domain Eukaryota; kingdom Metazoa; phylum Chordata; class Aves; order Procellariiformes; family Procellariidae; genus Fulmarus; species Fulmarus glacialis. The sequence continues at coordinate 19,131 of NW_009225264.1, forward strand.
CAAGGGACTGGAGCAGACATACAACATTACAAATCCTAAGCACCCTGGTTTTTAGAGGATTCTTTAAGATTTCTAGTTTACAGGGAATTGTGAAAACTATGGAGGTTTGGGATTATTTTGAAAGTCCAATGGATCAGCAACCTTAAATAGACAGCTGAGGAGTGTTCCAATTTCTTACAGACTTTCTTAAGTACGATGAGTTTTGTGAGGAAAACATCCTCTGTTGTTCAAAGATTTTTAAGAATAGGTTAAACAAACTGCTGCCAGGATAACTAATCCCTTAAGGTAGCAAATGGATTAGATGGCTTCTCAAGTTTCTTTGTAGTCGAGTTTCCTTTGATTCAGCTGTTCTTTGTTTCAAATCGTATATGGTCATCAGAACAGTAACTAATATATACCCTAAACTAAATTATTAACAGATTGAATGTTAGTCTGCCAGTATCTTCCCCAGTATCCAGTGATAGCAACTTAATGAAAACTTAATAGATAATCACTACTGACCAAAACCTAATTTTTCACCATTGTGAAAATCCTAGCTGATGAACTTGCGCATACTTCTGACTTGAATGTCAGCCAATATAATTTTGCACTGAATCATCAATGCCATCAGAAAATATAAGCTATTCAGAAGCAGTGGGCCACAGAAACTGTAATGAATAAATATTGGTTTAGTGACAACTTCCCTAGGTGAACTTAAAAGAAAAATGGGGCAGTTCTACAGACCCATACAGACCCATGCTTGAAACAATTGTCTGTGGATTTCTTTACCTTCTTTGCAAGTGCAAAGGGCAGGTTATTTTTATTCAGTAGATTGTAAGGGGTAAAATATGATGGCAGTCCTCCCTCCAAGTCTTCCTGAGCTGGGCAGTCTCAAGTCCTTTTTTGATAACAGGTTGTGAGTGATGATGCTTCAGTTGATGGCTGACTTTACATTGATCAAAGAGGTCTTTCCTGCCTTGGTTGTCCAAACAGAAGAGAAAACATCAGTAACTGAGAAAACACAAGTCATCCAGAACCCATCAGTGCTATAGGAAGGAATATACTCAACTTAAAAGGTAAACACACCAAAAAACCCGAAAATGTATTGGAACTGCACAGCTTGGGTAACAAAGCATATCATTTTTGAGAGAGGAAAATAACTAATGAGTGGCACGTCCTCATTTTTACTGTATCACAGAGACATTCAGAGAATATTTAAAGGTCCTGATAATTCAGAAATAAATACTCTCTGTGAAGGCTTCTGTTATGTTGGCATATAAAGGCATTTATACCATTCAGTGCAACTCAAAGCATTTTGGGAAGTACTGTTTAAATTACATATCTGTGGATGGAGTGACATTTGCAGTCACGCAAAGCCACTAATATTTTACATTCTTTGAATTATTTCTTATTCAAGCATGACCACTGGCCCTTTGCCACTTAATGTATGATGTAATGTAAGTTTTATATCTCCTCTCAATAATAGGACCTCCAGTTATGCAGCATCTTCTAGTAATGAAATTTACCATCTACTTTAGTCTGAATCTAAATTATACTTCTGAAAATTTAACCTGCAGGAGTTTGGTCTGGAGCTGTTCAGCTGCACCACATCTATAAATAGTTCAAATATATCTAAAATCAATGGAACAAAAGTCTGAATGTGTTTGAATATTGCAATTCTAATAGCACAGCTGGTGAAACTCAGAGTTTTTGGGACTCAGTCCAAAGCCTATGGAGGCTAGTGGAAAGACTCTGAAATGCCCCAAAGGTCCAATCCCATTGTCCTGATTTCTACTGTAAATGTATAAGCTGCTCATGATCCACTCAGAATTCGTTACAGGTTGACTTGAAAGCTGGCCTCCACTTGCATGGACCCTTTTCAGAAAACTTGACCTGAGTTTTCAGTTAAACAGGCAGGGAATCTGACTGTATGTTACTGTATATGCTTGTTTTGTCCCTCTATATGGGTCTACACAACCATCAGGGAGAGAACGCAGCTCCCAGAGCACAACTAACAGAGGCAGCCAACAGATGTAGCAGTTTGCAAAGCATTTTCTGGGCTCTGCTTCCTTGACATGTTCTTGAGTTTCTGGGCACTTTGTCAGAGACCTGCGAACTCCTGGGAACCCTGAGGAATGTGAGGTTGCCTGCTGCTGCCAGGTGAGGCTAAGGGTAAGGTAAGACTAGTTCTAGCAGATTCTGACAAACTCTGTCAGCTGTCCTTCATCAAATGGCACCTGCAACCTTTGTTCTAGCTTAACCCTAATTAGGGAGGGTCAAGTCCTTCCTTTTAATCCATCCTAGGGAGAGGCCTATATAAGAGCCAGGCCCAGCACACAGCCAATGGATGTAACATTGTGCAGTGAGATGTGAGGAACAGGCCTGCAATCTTTCTCTAACACATACATCCTTAGGTATGGTGGCAGGAAGGCTCCTGCCCCACCTCTTGACTTCCAGTTATGGAATAGGTTCACTGCCCTTGACAGCTGGGAATGCTGTCAACTGGAGCATCTTTGGTGGCTAAATCTGAGCCACTCAGGATCATTAGGAAGAAGCAGTGAGTGACAGTGGTAGGTGATTCCCTGCTGTGATTGATGGAAGCTCGCATCTGCTGACCCAACTTGTCATCTAGGGAGGTTTGCTGCTTGCCAGAGGCTTACATTCGGGCTGTTGTGTCTGGCCCTATGGCTGCTTCTGCCAGCTGCCCTTCCGTGTAGCACTGATGATACTGCTGAGGTGACCTGGAAAATATTAAGCATGATGACAGGGCTCTGGGTGGAATAGTGAAGGGCATGGGGGCCCAGGTGGTATTCTTGTCAGTCATGGTAGGGAAGGGCCTGAGTAAGACTCAATGAATCCTGCAGGTTAACAACTGATTACACAGCTCATGTTGACAGCAGGATTTCAGTTTCTGTGACCATGGGAACCTCTTTGAGGGCTATCAGCTGCTTGGAAGAGATGGGGTCCATTTGTCTAAGTGGTGCAAAAGTATCTTTGTCAACAGGCTGGCCAGCCTGGTATGGAGAGCTTTAAACTAGAAATGATGAGGAACAAACAAGGAACGAAGTTGGGGATAGGGTAGGCAAGCCAAGGGTCTGGGTTGATGCAAACAGAAGGGACATAGCAATCAGCAAAACAAGAGTGGAAATGGAATCCCTTTGACTGTTGGCATGTAAAGAAGGAAATGCTTGCAGAAGAGCATTATAGGGAAAGCTCTAAAGCCTATATAAGGGAATTGGCACACTTGGGTACCCTTCCAAAGTGCCTCTACACTAATGCATACAGCCTGGGGAACAAACAAGAGGAGTCAGAAGTATGCAGTTACAGGGCTATGACCTCAGTGGGATGACAGATATATGATGGGATGGCCCACATACCTAGACTACTGCAATGGAGGGATACAGGCCTTTTAGGAAGTACAGGCAGGAGAGGTGAGGAGGGGAGTTATCTTTTGTGGTGAGGAAAGCTGGAATGCATGGAGCTCTGCCTTGGGACAGGTCAGGAGCCAGTTGAGAACTTATGGGTCATGATTAGCAGGCATGCCAACATGGTTGCCATTGTAGTAGATATCTTCTATAGATCTTCTTATTAGGAAGAAGTAGATGAGGCCTTCTTCAAAAAACTGGAAAAAGTCTCATGGTCACAGACCCTGGTCCTCATGGGTAACTTCAACCACTCCAATATCTGCTGGAAGGACAATGCAGAAGAACACAAGCAATCTAGGACATTTCTTGAGTGCATTGGTGGCAATACAAAAGTGGGAGGAGTGATACACTGGAAGGTTGTTCCACCATCCAGAGGGATCTTAAGACTGGAGAGGGACGCAGACGGGAACCTCATGAAGTTCAACAAAGGGAAAGTCAAAGTCCTGCCTTTCGGAATGAATAACCTCAGGGTTACACAATGGGGGCCAATCGGCTGGACAGCAGCTTTGCAGAAAAGGACCTGGGGCTCTGGTGGACAACAAGCTGACCTGAGCCAGTAATGTACCCTCACAGCAAAAAAGGCCAACAGCATCCTGGGCTGTGTTAGGAGTAGCACAGCCAGCAGATCGAGGGAGGTGATCCTTCCCCTCTCTCAGCACTGGTGAGACCACATCTGCAGTACTGTGTCCAGTTCTGGGATCCCCAGTACAATAGAGACACAGAGCTACTGAAGAGAGTCCAGCAAAGGACCACTAAGATAGCTAAGGGTCTGGAGCATCTCTCATATGGGGAAAAACTGAGAAAGCTGAGACCAATTAGGCTGGAGAAGAAAAGGCTCAGGGGGTACTCAGCAATGTGTACAAATTCCTGATGGGAGTGAATGAAGATGCAGGAGCCAGACTCTTCTCAGTAGTGCCCAATGACAGGGCAAGATGCAACAGGTACAAATTAGAATACAGGAAATTCTATCTGAACACAAGAAAACATGTTTTTACTGTGATAGCGGTTGAACAGTGCACAGGTTGCCCAGAGAGATTGTGAAGTCTCCATCTGCGGAGGCATTCAAAACCTGAATGGACACAATCCTGGACAACCTGCTCTGGCTGACCATGCTTTATGCAATGGGGTTGGACTAGATGATCTCTAAAGGTCCCTTTCAACCTCAACTGTTCTGTGGTTCTTCACAGCTTTTTCTGACTAATATGCTACATATCCTGTTCAGTAGGAACCAAAGTGATTCTGTCTTCTAGTTTGTCTCTGTGCCTCTGATCCACCCAATCAGTGGGAGATGTTTCCAAACTGATTCCTGTGGATTCATCTTTGAGTTCCAATGATAAATTCTTACTAGGTGTTTACTAGGTTCA
>NW_009225264.1:23929-38865 GCF_000690835.1 Fulmarus glacialis
AACTAAAACTAAGTATTCTTAGTTTATGATTTACAGTGAAGTCTTATGAGAGTGTGCATGTAATTACTCAAATAAATGGTAGGGGTTCAGGACACTTCCCAATGACACTTTAATTATATTTATATGATTATATACCATTTTTCTGTCCTTGACTCTCTAAATAAGTAAAAAAATATTTGCTTAGGTAATGTTTACTGATACTTAATGATTGATGGACTACCTGTATAAAAAAAATAGAAAGGTGTTATAAAAAAGTAAAATGTAATGGCACAGTGAATTATAGCTGGAATATAAATGAACAATTAGAAAGAAGAGAGCTCCTTGCCTCATATTCAAGTATGCACATTACTTTGTATTACCCCACTTAATTGTAACAATTTCATGTGTACAGATAACATTCTTTTACCAGTTGGATGTGCACAAGTGTCTCAGGAATTCTGACGAGGATTTATCTGTTCTACTCACTTAATGATTTTTTAAAAAAATATTATTTCATAACCTATATGAAGCTCACTGTCTTGACTTTGGTTTATGCATTCATTTTCTCTCTACGCAGGGAGAATGTCTTTATAGGTAAGTGAACTTCCATTTCACCTTCTAAGAAGACTTAAAAGATTACTTAGCAACAATGTTGCTGGCTCATATGACAACAGTAACAATTTTTCTGCTAGATCATATGCTCTAACATGCTGGCATTAGGAATCCACGTAACAGCTAAATCTATTTCAGCGAAGACTTGTGCTCTCTGCCATAGAAAATGGTAAAAGCAATCCTCAACATCCCAGAAATCTCATGTCCACAGCTTCAGAAGTAAATATATGGAAAACACAATTAAAAAGATTGATGTGCTTCATTCTACTGTCAGAGATTGAAGTAGATGGAAACTCCAGGAAAAAGTTCAATATCTTCATCTTGAAGGAAGGAAGGAGGAAACATTTGGATCCTTAAATGTAGCTGGAATTCTTAATCCTTTCCCAGTTGTTGCTGAAATGAAGACTCTCTAGGGAGAATCAAGATATGGAAGGATATATCTGTCTGAGGAGATTTAAGACAACTGTACTACCTGTGAAAATTGATGTACAGAAGAGCAGAAGGACCTAATAAGAGGCATGATTGCCACAAATCTACAGTGAGAATGAATATCTGGGCAGTAAGATTCAGCAAAATATAAGCACAGCTGTTTAAAAATTGGCATTTCCCATCTTCATCATACTAACAGATGTCAGATTTCATTAGGCAGCAACTTGAAAGCCCTGAACAATCAGACATTGAAATATCAAGGGTCTACGTTATTACCTGTCTTGCACGCTTTGACTGCCAAGCATTTCCAATGCAAGCTATCACAAGTAGCTGAATGAGCTAACCTTCACTATATTTTCTTGAGAATTAAACAAAATGACACTAAAAGAGGGCTTGTAAAAAGAATTTCAAGTTTTAAAGTGATTTAGGACCTGAACCTCCCTGAAGGGTTTCTTTCCCTTGGAAGTAAACCTTGTTGAAAGTAAAGCTCCATGCATCACCTGGGTCAGGGCGTTGAGCTGGGACCCAGAATCAAACAGCCTGACCTCTTGAATGTTAAACAAGATAATCGACAATAGATCATTTGGTCCAGTCAAGCTTTTTTTTTTTTTTTTTTTTAAAATTCAAGGCTTTTCTCATTTTGCATCTTATGTCACTTGCTTTCAGTCAGTAACTGTAAACCTGTTGGCTTTTGATCTGATGTCATATACCTTTTTACGAATCTGTCTTGCATGAAATAAAATTGAAGCTATTTAATGAGTCTGGTAAAGTTGAAATTTGTAGGTAAAAAACCCCAAAACCAAATATAAACTACCTTTGTCAGATAAAGATCACTGTTCACAGATATAGTATCAGGAAAATTTTGATTTAAAAATGCTTCCCTTTTCATTAATGACACACACTTACAGCATACATAAAGCACTATTTCCATTTTTCTCATTTTCAGCATTCCCTTTACTTCCATAATCCTTGGAATAATTTGTCTTTCTCTGATATTTTTTCTAAAAGATGTACCACTCCATTAAACTTATCCAACAACAGTGATGCAAATTTTAAGAATTATGGTAATCCTCCTTTGTCTCTGTGGACAGAAGCATTTCTCATTCAAAATAAACAATGAATTCAGTGTGGAGATTCAGTTTTCTTTCACTCCTTCCCCCACACCTGCCCAAATCCCTTCTTTCCTTGAGAAGTTGTAATCAACCTGAAGATCCTAGCCTGCAAAGAGGAGCAAAGGAATGAATCCTCACCACAATGTTCCTTCACTTAAAGGTGTTTCCCAGGTGACCTAAAGGGGGTTCTTTTAATTATTTATTTTTATTTTAATTTTTTTTTTATTGAGGGGTAAATTGGAGATCATATAATGATAATTTATTTTACATCTGTTCTCAGGACTTTCATATGAGATATCCAAGTGCCACATAAACAAAAATTAATGAAGCAACTCACAGTCATTGCTGTGGTCTACACATTTTATGGAGGGACAAAATCTGAAGAACAAAACTTAAACTCTCATTTTGAAATCTCATACCTTAGCTTTACAAAAAATCAAGATTTTATAAGGCAGAAGACTTTCAGGTGCCATGAGGATGAAGGAGTAGTTGATTACAAGTGCTGAGGAATGTTGTTTTGGATTTCTAAAGAAATGCTTATAAATTTCTTTTTGAACATGGACCCTGCTCTACCCACTAGATTACTCTAGTTTCTGCAGTTTTCAGCATAACTTTTTCAAGGTGATTCATATTTGACTTTTCTATTCTGTTCAGATTCTTCTCCTTGGTTGTGTTGCTTATATAATGTTTTATTAGTGACATCGCCTACTTTTGACTGTTATTGGGATGTCGCACATTCCAGATCATCATTTCAGTAAAAGAATAAGTAGGAGGATGAAATGGATTGTAAAGGCAAAAAAACCCCCAAACCCTCAAGTAATTTGGTGAAACTCCTGGACGGATTAACAGTGTATGTTTGTTATTTAACTGTTATGTGTTTCTCAGTGTAGAGAAGAACAACCTGTCCTCTAGGTAATTCATTATGTCCTTCTTTCCCATGGCCAATTCTAATTTCTGAATTTATCATTTACAGATTTTGCCACAAATATAATTGTAAATACGCATAGATGAAAACTAAATCTTCTTTTCCTCTTTGGCTCTTTCCTTTCAGTAGACAAGGGAGAGCGAGAAGGTGAAGGGGTGGGGAAGACACCCTCAAACATCACAGGATGGAAACTGAAATGATAGATAGAAAAAAGAACAATATGAAGAAAGAAGATACCTGTTGTATCTTTTTATTACTTTGTTTATATTTTCATGTGACCATTAACTTTGTAATTTACTCTCTCTGTCTTTTACCTGAATTGAATCAGTGATAGCAGCAAAGCTAAATGAGTTGTGTTCTTATCAAGAATACGATGATAACAAAGAATTAGAAGAGTAGAATAGAATACAATACTGATAAAGTAGACGATCGTGAGTTTGGAAATAGTAGTGCTTTCTCTCATTACAAATGGGGTGCTGTCTACAATAACATCCAAGGAACTACTATTTTGTAGAATTTGTGCAAATTAGCATACTTGATTTCCAACATGCTGTCCTGGTTTCGACTGGGATAGGGTTAAACTAGTGCTAGTGCTGTGGTTTGGATTTAGTATGAGGAGAATGTTGATAACACACTGATGTTTTCAGTTGTTGCTAAGTACCCTCCTAGTCCAAGGACAGCTCCCGTGCCTACTGACTGAGCTAGGTGCACAAGATGGGAGGGAACATCATCAGGACAGCCAGCTCAGCTGGCTAATGGGGTATTCCATACCATGTGACGTCATGCTCAGTATATGAATGGTAGGCGTGATCCAGGAAGTACCGATAGCTACCTGGTTATCGGTCAGCGCGGGTGGTGAGCAATTGCATTGTGCATCACTTTTATTTTGTATATTTTATCATTATCATTATTATTCTCCCTTTTCTGTTCTATTAAACTGTCTTCATCTCAACTCATGAGTTTTTCTCACTTTTACCCTTCCGATTCTCTCCCCGTCCCACTTGCCGGGGGGGGATTGAGTGAGCGGCTGCGTGGTATTTGGCTGCCTGCCAGGTTAAACCATGACACATGCTTGTTAATATTTTTTTTACAGTGGAGACATAAAGAATATAGATGAGAAATTCCATAATTGGAGCGGGGGAGAAAAAGGGGATTTGTCTAGGAAAGGTCTGTTAATAAGCCTGGTAGGGGCAGGCATTATTTACGAGCCTGCCCTAAAAAAAGTATGGTACTAAAAATACTAGGGGTGATGACAGTTTGAGAAGTGTCAGATGATAAAATGGAGATAAAAACAGATAGCAAAACTAATTTCAACCAGGAAATCTGCAGTGGCTATACCGCCTCGTGCAGGAGTTCACTGAGGCTACAAGCTATTATTTTCAAACTCTCAATGCATTTAGCGTACCGTAGAATTTAATGGGCATGTTAAAACTAATGTGAAAATAAAACCTGATTTTTTTTGTTTTCCTAAATGGGTGTTTTGTCTTCTCCTGAGCACCAGCTAAAGGAGCATAAGTAGAGGAGAGATGGATAAAAAAGACACCTGCAAAGTCACTAAAATGAAGTTCAATGCAGTCTCTTGGTGGTTCAAGAAAAATCTGTTTTCCACTGTGCTTCATTTAAAATAGGTAATCTGAAAATGTTGCATATTGAATGAGCTACATTGCATGGATTGATTAAATAAAAAAATGTGTAATAAAAAAGCAAAGGTATCTTTTTGACAGGCATATACATATGAGAAACCATATGAGATTACCTAATTTAGGTAGTCTCCTTTGCGCTGGTTTGCTAATGATAATTCTAATTATTTTTTCACATCCAAACAGGGAATATCCATTCCGGGCTAATTTTCCTTCTTTGAGTTGCAAACCCCTAGAGTATTCTAGCTTTAGCACAGACTTAATTCATTCCAAAGTGCGTACTTTATTTGGGAATTGTGTATTTAATCAACTTCTGCAGTAGCCTGTATTTGAATAGATATCAGAAAAAAAGCCAACTTCCTTGTCATTTTTTAAGTCTCTGGAATGTTTTTTTTTCCAGTGTCTGACCTATAGGACACATCAAAACTGAATAATTTATGTAACAAAATAAAGACAACAAGGTCAGAAGAGATGTATGATTTTTACAATAGGGAACATTCAGGGACATGATAGTATGTGAGACATATTCCTGAATGTTAAGGAGGTTTGGTTTTTTTTCTTATTTTTCATTGCAAGTAAATGAGCTCAAAGATGTGAGAAAAGAAATTAGATTCTAGAAAAAATGAAACTTTGAGTGCATGCTAGATCAGAATTAACTGCTTTCTTTGCTCCTTGGGATTTTCTGTGGACCTCAGGGAAGGAATGTTCTAGGAGGTTGCATTAGCAACACTGCACTTTAATAATTGCATTAGTCAGAAAATGAAAAGCCTTCAAAATACTATAGAAAATCACAGAGTGCCCACAAAGACAAAATTATCACCTGTAGAGAGGCCTCTTTTTAGTAGATCTGGGGTCTTCTTTTTCTCAGACAGTCTTTGGTAGATGCCTATTACTGTTACAGAAGTTCCCCAGCTGGGGACAGGTGCAACGTTCCATATTAATATATCCTCTATCTGAACTCATTCTTGACTAGATGTGGCACAGAATTCGGGACCAAGTTTCGTTTCTTCAGTCTTACCTCTATACCTACCACAAGGAAAGCGTGAGGGTACAGTGCTGCAGGAATGGTTTTCTCATTGCCTGTGGAAGAAGATGAAAATCTGAAGGGAAACCTCTCTGCTTATATAGAGGAGAAGGAACAAAAGGAGCATGGCAATCTCCTTTAGACTCTGATATTTAAAATGTTCCTATGACATAGCACTAAAGATAGTTCAGAAATAATGTCATGGTGACCAGCAGTTGATGACACAGTTGTATGATTCCAGATTGCCATCAATTCAGGGTCAGTCATCCTGAGCTCATAGATCAGTCATTTTTCACATAAATCAGAGCAAGACATTAATTTTGAATGATTCATTCTATGTAAATCATATGCACATATGTACATAATTATCACTTTCAGTTAAAAATATGGTTTATACATGTGTCTATAACTTTGCTGCAAGATTAAGATACAATAAGAAATGTTTGCTTATAGAATTGATTTTTGTTAGTCAAACCACACTGCCAACACTGAAAGCTTTCTCTCATTTCTGCTTTTCATTCTCTGTCTTTTGTAATCTTTCAGTGGAAAAGGAACACAACATTTTATTCCTCACTGGTTTTGTCCTCTTCCATTTTGCAAAAATTGATTTTTCCACCCCCTCCTCTGTTTGTCATGGGGCATGGACTACATTGGCAATGGAATATTTACTCACCTGCTTTGTAAATGCGTAATCAATTATGTCAGCAATGATGCAAATGACTTCTGGAAACAGGGCTTCTTGGAGTTCCCTTCACCATCAGCTAAAAACCTAGCTTTTTCTTGGTAAAAGAAAATTACTACCATGCTATATGTTAATGCAAGAATGGCTTAAAGCCTTGTTATTGTGGGTTAAGGCTGTGGTTATATAACAGAGGTTTTCATGAAATATAGATTATGCTAATTGAAATTCTTTTTCAGGTGCTAGGATCAGAGGCTAGAATATTTGATACCTAATTTTTGCTAGCCTTTTTGATTTGTTAAGAAGATAAATGTTATGACAGCTTAGGAAGATGTGTGAATACTAACATTCACAAGCAGGCAAGCAGCATCATTTTAAAATAAAAGCTTGGATAAATGCTGCACATCAGTGTTTGTGAACATCCACTTGAATTCTTCATCCTAACAAATTATCACTCAATTTTATTTTTTTCTACTGACCAGTCATAAATATGTTTGTTCACACTTATTTTCCAGAAATAGGTGCCACTCATACTGTAGTATTTTACCTGCAAAGAACTATGTCAGTATATAAATGAGTCTTCACAGGTCAGAATCAAAAAGAATACTTCATGGCGCAAGGCAACATGAGGGGTTTAAGAAATAGAGACCTCATGTAGCTTTAGAAGATTTGGAAGCAGGAATCCAGACAGGCTTAAAGAAAACAGTTTTGGAATGGTCTTTAAAAGGTCATCTATTTCATCCCATAATTTCACATATATTTAAATTTTCCCTAGGTATTTTTATGACAGCTATTTAAGATCTCCAGGTTATGTAAGAAGCACAAGACAATAATAAAAGAAACATAATACATTTTATATCTACAAGATTTAGTTTCCCCCCCCCCCGCCCCCCAGGTAGATAACTACAAATAGAAATCCATTTCATTTTATAAGAGTATTCACACATATTTTTTCAAACGCAAAGGTTTCCTCACTATTGCATCTTCAGTTTTCAAATCCTACTTTGTCATCATCGAGAGAGAAATAATTTGAAGTCCTGATTTACTGTTCTCTGAGCTTCAGACTTCTCAGTTTTCCAGTGATATTCCCACTTATTCAAACAAATTTAATCTAGAGAATCCTCGTATAACTTTTCATTCTGATAACATACATTGCCATTAGCATTGTCATTAATTTATGGAAAAAACACTGGAAACCCAGAAGTATTGAGGGAGTTATTCAAAGTTGGAGAGAGAAGATGAAGATAAATCTAAATTTCAAATTTTTGTTTTAACCTATTTTTTATTTTAGATTATTGACACATAAAGCTGTTTTGGGGGTAAATTATTCACATAGTTTCAGCTTACACTGAAGTAGTCTAGCTGGTAAAGAAACATATCTGTATCTTGAAGAAAATCTGCATAGCTATGTAAACTCTGCACAGTGCATTCTCTGTTTAAGCACATGTGTGTATTCCAGAGATACATATAGTCACAGATCCACAGGGACTTGCCTGCCTCCTTCATTCACAATGATGGCACGCAGAAAACTGTCAAGCTGCAGAATTAGGTAAAGATTCTGTGTACAGGCCTACTTAGTCCAATCCTTCCTTTCTTCTGTGTTTCCTCGTGTCCAAAAAAAACATTGTAAATAACATGTATGTGAAGCAAATTTGACATATTCCCATAACACATGAACTTTTCAGGAATACCATGAACAATGGATAATAACATGGTTAAAACATTCTCTCCTTAGGGAAAAACAATAGGTGAAATGTAGGACAGGATCTTGCAATATTCACAGTCAAGTCACAGACAGGAGATCATCAAATTCAGGCTACTAATTGTTTGTCATATATACACAATAAACACCCTGTGTTGGTAATATCCTTAACAATTTTGAAACAAGTTTATATGATAGAAATAATCTACTTAAAATATAAAAGGGATAATTTTGAGAAATGCCCTAAACAGAAACATTTTTAAGATATGTCTCCATACACTTAAAGAGTTTGAACAAGTTTGCCTTTACATTCTAAGCAGTGTAATTGAACTTGTTGTCTTGCTTGTTCCCTAGGAAACAAAGAGAATCAGGAATGTCAAGCCTTCGGAATAATTTAATTAATGATGTTCGGTATGATAATAAACACAGACAGATACTATTCTACCCAAAAATAGAGGAGTAGAAGTAACTCTGTTGACAACCGAGGCTAAAAGTGGATCTAGCAGAAGTTCTTATAAAAATGTAAATCTCAGAATGAACTTGGAAAAGGAAAATATTTAGTATGATGAGCATGTCGTATCCTTTAATGTCTATGCTTTATGTCAGTGGCCATGGAATTACGTAGACTGAATGTTTATGCTACTCCGTTGTTCCTGTAGTGGCAAGTTTTAAGACACACTGCAGGATTTCATGGTCATAATGAGAACATTGAGAATATTCTGTGGATTAGAACCTGTATGTGATCAAGCTGAATTTGTCTATTGAGAGGTCATGGATATACAAAGGACAGACAATATCCTTTGGTCATGAAAAAGCTGTGATGATCATCTTTGTCTATTTTAGTGATGAAACACGTGCTTCATGTTATAGCACAAAAGTGGATTCACCTATCAGGTGGTAATGGGATGGAATAAGATATAATAGCTCTCTCCACTGATAGTCCTGTTAGATGAATCAAGTAGATTTCGAAATATTAAACCATGTCTTTTTCTTGTGTAAGAAAACTGGATTCAATACTAATATATGGAAATTTCCAATCAACTGGCTATTACTAGCGTAGGGAATTCTTGCATTTTTCATATAGGATTACAGTAAAGCATTTTAGCAGATCTTGAACCAAATTATTGAGAGACACTTTCTCCTTCCAACTTGACCAAGGCTAAATCTGGTGAAGACAAATGCAGAATATGCTCTGCTGGTGTTTTTGCCAGTATTTTTTTGCTCAGTTTGTGATTCACACCCTGGAAATATGCCTCAAGTTTTTCCTGGGTTCCAAGAGAAACAGGCAGCCTTTTTGAAGCCTCCTGTTAGTAAATCAAGATCCCAGCCCTTCTCTAGGGGGATTGTATAGAAAGAAATTATCTCTGGGCATAGATATAATTATCCCAGTCTCTGCTGATACCTAGAATCCTTAACCTTAATCAGCACATATGACAGGAGAACTGCAATGGTTTATTGCCTGCTTCTCTCCCCTTGGCAATGGCAGTGAGTTAAGTCCTCAAACTGATTTGTTTAGGTCTTGCAGCTGCCTTTGATACAATTAGCCATGAAGCGTTACTGATACTGTTTTGTAAAATATGCCAGAAATAGACAAAATGATGCTCTATTCCTTTCATTCTGAAAAGATACATGAGAAGAGCTGACCAGAGAGAGATCTACACTAACACTGATCTGAAAAGTGGAATGGTAATGCCATCTGAGATCTGTGTTTTTGGTATAGTTTTCATCATGCATCAGATAACAAAAAAGTAAGACTAAGCTCATATCTTGTGGAATTGAATGGATTTTGAGAAATGCTGATAAACAACATAGAACGTCAAGTTTGAGATTATATTAGAGGCCTATATGTCTGAATTGCCAGTGTTTCATGGGAGTTTTAGTCATGGTGTCTTATACCTTCATTTTCTATTCAGAGCCTATGCATTCTGCCTTCTTTGCTACACAGCTGACTACAGATGTAGAAGAGGAAGACGAGCCACACAGCATTATATCATAAGCTCCAGAACAGTTTAAATTTGGTATCAAAGTAGCTTGAACAGAAATATTCCTGTTTAATATACAGTTATATTTCAATTCTAGATGATTCAACTGTAGAGAAAGAAAATTGCCAAATACAATTATCTCATGAATAATTAAAGTTTTGGTTAAACTATATGCTTCCTTAAAAACAACAACAAAAATGCAGGAAATTTCCAACCAGATATATTTTTGTTACTTCAACTATCTCGTACATGTGCAAAAATATTGCAGAAGAAAGCACATGGATACATATTGCGATATCTGCAGTTTGTAGTGTTTGTCTCAGTTTCTTAATTTTATTTAGTCTTGTTTATGCTTGATTGACAGTGTTTTGCTGGGATTGTAGGAAGGAGATGACTGAAATGTAACCTTAAAAAGGAATAAGCATCAAGTGCAAGAAACAGCAGTGTAACTCATTCATCTATTGGAAGATTCTGTCTAGTGTGCAGCCACTAAGACTTCTATTTGGTCTTATATGTCACACAGAAAGCAATGCCAGTGTCTGATTTTTATTACTTAAGGCTGGTAACTTGTTTCTTGCTCTGTGGATCTTTCCAATAGTGGTACCTCAGCTGCAAAAAAAAGCCTCCTCCATAGAGCTAGTAGAAACTACTAGAGTCCAAATACCTGAAAACACTTCGTGCATGCTATATATTGTACCCAGCTTGCAGGTAGTTCCCAAGTGCAACTTAATGTGTTGAAATAAATAAATTCATAAATGCATTAGGACTGGTTACCTTAGAGGCTGCTGCTTTTCTCCAGGCAGGTGAGATAATTTGAAATATTAAAGTTAAAACATTCTGAGAAAACTCTGAAGAATTTAGAAGTGATAAAACCAATAGATTATTAAATGAAGTTTGAAATGTTCTGTAGAATTAAAACATAACAATACAGAATAGAAAATTATAGAAAACTTTAACTGTTTTTTAAAAATCTTTATAACATTTTATATTGGAAAGACATGTTTCTGTATAATTTTACAGGAGTCCTTTTATAATAGCAACCTATGCTTAACTATTAAGCAGGCTGGAGGCAGGATATTCTCTGCATGAGGTCTTTGTTTCCTATCTTCAGTAAACTGCTGACATTCAAGTCAAATCACATTTAAATACCTAGTTGCTCAACCTTACTTTATTTGAAATGAAGTGAAAGGAATAGAAGTGTAGAAGTAGGATAATTCTGAGTTTAAAGAAACTTGGAAGACCCTTTTAAAAGGAATATTTTTGAACATTTATCTTAACAGTTGTTTACAGTTTGTATAGAGAGTATACTCCCCAGCTTCAGTAGTAGATGAATAAAAGAAAGTCTTTCCAAGTTGATCTATTTCAGTATGGGTTTCTGAGACCACTACTATGTATATATTAGAATTACTGATTTGTGTTAACAAAAGAAAAAAATGTTTTGCCATAAACCAAAATCCATTAGACAGTCTTCAAGTTCCAAAATGTCATGGCCTGTATCAGGCTAACCAAATAAAATTTTACTATGTTTGCTTTAAGTCTTTCTTCAACTGGCTATGTTCTTTCTGTCTTTGGTTTCTCTGACATTCTGAGTCTATTAAATCATCACTGGAATGATAGACAGCAGGACTATAGATCTTTAGAAAAGGTGGAAGAATATTTAGCTGTTTGGTCACAATAGAAAAAAAGAGCTCTTCAAGACAATTCTGAGAACACCTTAGTTTTAAATGAGAAAGACAATGATTAGAAGGAAAGCAAATACTAAAAAAGCAACCCAGAGATACTGGGATGGATTCAAAAGAGCTACCAGTCAAACAGAGGAAACAAAGGAAACTACGGCTGGGAACCTGTTGGACTAGAGATAATAGGAACAGCAGGAGAAGAGAGAAAGAAAACATATAAGGAGAAAGGAAAATATTAAATAGAAGAAACATAAAAGGGAATAAGAAACCAGTAGATGATGCCGGAATATTTGACACTGAGGGGCAGGATCTGAAGGCACTTCTGAAAGGTTAGGCTTAACTCCCTTCCAAGGCTAGACTTGCTGTGATAAGATACTAACCAAGAGGGATGTCTAGGCAACTCCAGATCCAAATGGAAAACAAACAAACAAACCCAACAACAAAAAATAGACTAGAACTGAAAGGTAGTGCTCTTAGAAGGGAAAGCAGGGGTGTAAACATTTTGAAAGAGTTTAATATAATTTCAGTATAATTCTATTATGGAATTAGTGCTTTTAGAAAAAAAAAATCTAGTCAGTTGTGATTCATTCTCTCTACTTTTTTTTTTTTTTTTCTTTTGAGTCTAACAGTATGCTGATATTCCTGGACTGAAGTTAAGGATTAAAAGGCATAGGTACTTGAATATTTCATTTGATTTATTTTCTATTTCAGTCTTGTTCTCCTCAGGTTCTATAAAGAATTATAAGGTCAAGTCATCACTTTTTTTCTCTATACATTATGACAATAAAAACAATATTGCTATAGGTTATTTTCTTCTGAAGCACTTTAGAGACTGAAGTAATATACAATGGTAAGACTCCTTACTCATGTCTTAATTGTATAGACTGCTTGACAAACTAAACCTGGTAGGATTGAGTAATATTATTTTAATTAAACATTATACTAAGAAATGTTCTCATATAGGGATGCGAACAAGATGAATGCATATACTATTGTGAAACATTTAAAGGGTTTTTGATATTCCACAATATGTATTCCACTCCTACACTTTAACTAACATAATTTGCTAGTCATTTAACTAAAAGCGGTCATCTGCAGTTAGGGTAACTGCTTTTCTCAGTATAGGCAATTGCATTTAATCTCAACTGTATTTAATCTCAATTCGGTTGGCTTCTCAAATATCAGTGTTTGATTCACCTTTTATGGAATTGGAGACACTTCAAATGCCTATGCCTTATCTGAAATGATTCAGTTCTCAGACATTTATGTGAACAATTATTCATTTCCACAACAAAAGTCTTTGCAAGACTGAAACAGTTCAGCAATTCCCTTTTTCCTTCATCCATTTCTTCAGAGTTCTTCATTCACTCTTGCATGCAACTGTCACAGCTCTCTTGCAAAAAGACTCTGAAGGTTCTTACATTCTTATCATTTTACAAACTCGGTCATAACAAAAGCTTCAGCAAACAACAGGCAACTCTCTGTGGACTAAAAGAAAATAAGATTTCTCAAATTATGCTGAAAGGAAAGGCACTGAAAGCCTATCAAGACATTCATGTCCACCACATTACCTCTCCCCCAAGGAACAGCTCCATTCTGCAGCTAGCACTGGAGAAGAAAAACTGCTGTAAGTTTATGTAAGTTTACAGGATCTTTCTGTAAGGAGATACTGGCATCTTCTCTAATCACGTCCACCTCCCTCTCATCCTTTTCGACTCCAGTTTCTCATTACTTCCTAGACTTGACTCTGCATTAGCTGGTGTCATGACTGATATTCATGGCCTGCCTACGTTATCCCTTGCTTTCCCCTATTGTGAATCCAAAATTTCCTGCTAAATACTCACTGTCTCTCAGCAATCTCTGCCTAATCCTTCCAATGACTACTCAACATGAATCTTAATTTCTTAGGAAAAAACATTTCTGTCTTTCCTATTATCACCACTTAAGCTGTTAGTGACCAAAGAGTCAGGATAAGCTTGTACGTTACCATTGTCATTCTCAGTCTTCATTTTAGAGGTACTTTTGATACAGTCACAGTCTTGCACAGTTAGATATAATGGGCACGTAGAATTGTGAAAACAAGTGGCAGACATCTGGACTTCTCAATGAAACTGTCAAGAACTTGCAGATATCTTCAATTTCAGGAGTTTGGAAGATAATGAAGATACTAAAGCAGCCCTGAATGACAACTTTTGGTACCGCGCAAAGCTGGTTTCCCTCCAGTGACTGCTGACACCAGGCATGTGGTGTTTTTAAGAGCTGTGATATAGGAGTCATATAGGAGTACCAGTGATGAACTTCCAAGAACTGTAGCTAACCTCCGAAAGCAGCAGTAACTTCCCTACAAACAGCTAACAGGAAATTATGACATCTAAGTCTCATGGTGGACCATCTCCTGCAAAAACACTCTTGGCCTTCCATCACGTGGAAGATGTGGGCGTACTAGTTTCTTGTTTGACCAGCTCTGCTTCGTTCCCTATCTGCTTGTGGGGGAGCTTGCAAGTCAAACATCTTTTTAAAAAGTAGACAGAGAACTTAATTTCAGGAAAAAAGTGAAAAAGAAAAAAAGAAACAAAACCCAAACAAATATTACCTGCCCAATTTGCATACAGGCATAGTTTGTAATAAACGCACTGGCAACACTAAATTAACTGCAATAGCACAGAGTTGACACTATTATGGGGTTTTGTTATATATTTTGTAAGTAAATAGACTTTTCCATGTCAAAAAGTATAAACAGCAGCAAGCAAATCAAATAAACCCCTTCCTTTCCAACAATACAAACAACAGTAAAAAGTCTGTCTTCTCAGGCAGCATCTTCATATTTTTCTCAGTAATGCATTAGAGCTTCTGCACTTTGCTATTTGCACAGAGATACTGGTGCTTATAAATGTTTGTAAGGCAGTTTGTTTGCTACAGCTTGATTCCATTTTAAGAAAGGTGCACAGTCTGGGATTACAGCTGTGTCTTCTCCTAGCACTAACTTGCATCTTTATAACCCAACATTGTAAGAAAATTTGAATTCCCTTTTTGTTGTTTTAAAAAGATCCTGTTTATAACGGTAGTTGCAACCTAATAGATGTGTATATTTGAAACCCAAAACAATGCATAGTTTTCCTGGTTGCATTGATTAGACTGTATTGATTTAAATCCATGTCCTTGTTTCGGCTGGG
>NW_009225265.1:0-2344 GCF_000690835.1 Fulmarus glacialis
CAGGGGGACAGCTTGCCTCACCATGGTCTCCCACCAGCCCTCCCACGGGCTGCAGGGGAATCTCTGCTCTGGTGCCTGGAGCACCTCCTCGTCCTCCTTCACTGACCTTGGTGTCTGCAGAGATGTTTCTCTCACATATTCTCATTCCTCTCTCTGGCTGCAGTTGCTGTTGCGCACCAACTTTTTCCCCTTCCCCAACTTTTTTCCCTTATCCCAGAGGCACTACCACCACCGCCGATGGGCTTGGCCTTGGCCAGCGACGGGTCCGTCTTGGAGCCAGCTGGCATTGGCTCTATTGGACATAGGGAAGCTTCTAGAAGATTTTCACAGAAGCCGCCCCTGTAGCCCCCCTGCTACCAAAACCTGGCCATGCAAACCCAATACACCCAGATAGTAAGAAGGAATTTCTGTAGAAAAAGTTTACTGGAGGTTAATACATTAAAAAAAACCCAAAACCAGAAAAGCTCAACAATACTCTGTCAGGTGAGTGTTGCAGGGCTTAAGCAGTGTTAGTGTGATGCACAAACATGTTCCCTTAACACTAGCCCAACAGTGTGATAGTGCTGTAGGGATTACCATCTCTGAGCCATATTCAACTAGTATGTGTAATAGGAAGATCAGATAGCTGAGGACCGATTAAAATTACTAATGGATTCATTCTCTGAAATCTAAGAAGAGCTACAGCTGCCTGGCAAGCAAGGGGAGGGAAGTTACAGTGTTTGCTTCCACAGCACCAGTCACAAGGAGTAAAAGGAAAACCTAACAGGGTAAACTGATGGCTGCTGACTCCAGGATTTTAGTAGCCTAGCAGGTGCTATGCTGAGCAGCACACAGTGGTGGTGGAAGAGTACAGACAAGTGGAATAAACCAGAGAGTAAAAATTACAGGTAGACTAGTGTCTGAGAAAGGCCACTGATCCAAATTACTCCAGTGAAATGGAAGTTAAATATGGCAGTAGTACAAAGCAGTCCTCCTTTGCCTTATGAGCAGATATATAAGACTACAGATCCCTCACTGAGCTGCAGATGCCAGCAATGGTACTCACAGTCAGTGTGTAAGGACATATAAGCACCCAGATGGAGAAAAGCCAAATAGATGTTTATCTGCATGAACTAACAAAGCATTCTTGAGACTGTGCCTAGCCACATTCTCCTGGTGATCCTGGAGGAATCATTTTCTTTTTCTCTTCCCATCTCTGAGTCAGAGTTTTAGCATGTCATACAAGGTTGGAGGTAAGGCACGGTGCAAGCGGACCAAATATATGTCACTCCAGGGCAGAAACACTGTGACTGTGAGCAGATGTCATAGGACCTGTGGTGGGTTGATCCTTGCCAGTAGCTAAGCATCCACACAGCCACTTGTTCAATCCTCCTTCCCTCCCCCAGAGAGATGGGGAGAAAATAAGAAGAGCAAAAGAGAGAAAAGTTGTGGGTTGAGAGAAAGACAGTTTAATAAATTAAGGAAAGAGGGGAAAAAACCCACCACAAGACATGCAAAGACAATCACTCAACACCCCCTACAAGCAGACCAATGTCCAGCCAATATGCAAGCAACAGCCACCTGGGAAGAGAAAATCTTTTATTGCTGAGCGTGGCACTATATGGTACAAAACATCACTTTTGCCAATTCAGGTCAGCTATCCCAGCTGTGTTTTCTCCCAACTTCTTGCCCAGCCCCAGCCTACACACTGTAGGGGGCAGAGTGAGTTAAAGAGAAAGCCTTGACGCTGTGCAAATACTGTTCAGCAGCAGCCAGAACTTTGATGTGTTATCAGCACTGTGTTAGTCACAAATCCCAAACACAGCACCATACAGGCTGCTGTGAAGAAGGTTAACTCCATCCCAGCCAGACCCAGTGCAGAGTGGTCCAGCGTGTCCCAGGATGCTGATGCTGCTCCCTTACACTCTAGTTAGCCCTGCCCACACCTGACCTGGTGCGCAGGTATTTCCAATTCAAGCTAGATGGAAGTTCAAGTCCTAGGAAAGACAGGTGAGCTTGTCAGTCTTTTCTTTTCGGGCAGGCTCTTCGGGAGCCACATGTGTCTCCCGATCCGATGTCGGGAAAGGTTTCGATATGATCCCAAGAGCGAGATTAAAACAAACGAGGTCAACTGCCGTATACCCAAAGCAGCAACTTTTAATATCAAAAGTAGAAAACTAGTGGCGATAGGATAGAATAGAATAAAAAGAAGTCAAGCAAGCTTTCGGGATAGAGTTGCAAGAATAGTCACCACCATGGATCGGCGGCGTCCCGGGGGTCCAAGCCTCTCGGTGTTCCGGCAGTGGGCGGTCGCTCCGGGGTCCACGGTGTTTCGGCCGGGGCGGGCAACCCGCGCGGGGCCTCT
>NW_009225265.1:2377-14160 GCF_000690835.1 Fulmarus glacialis
ACGGGCCTCCGCATCCCTGATTCTTGCCCGTCCAAGCCCCTGCCAGCCAGAGATCTTTCACACCTCGCAGCCGTTCTTAGCAGCCAAAGGAATCCTCGCCCAGGTCTACAATTCAGTCTCCTTGCCAGCCAGAGATTTCTGTGGCCTTGCAGCCATTCTTATAATATTCAGCAGTCAAATGAACCCTCACCCAGATCTTTCACGCCTTGCAGCTGATCTTATCATATTCAGCAGCCAAAGGAATCCTCGCCCAGATAAGCAGTCTTTGAGACAAAAGTTCTACCATTCAGTCTTGCACAATGTAGCCTCTGGATGTCTTTGAAGAAGCTGACTGAAGATAGTGGTGTGGGAAATAATCTGGTAGTGCCTTAAACTGAAAATATGTCCTGTTTCACCCAGAATTGTTGCTTCCTGGGACAGGTCATGGTAACTTAACTCTTGGTACCAATTTTCTCACAGACAACCTTGCCAAAACGATGTTATTAACCAGGCCACTCATTATTAGTCATATGTTCACTTCCTTCTGTGGGAATATCTGCAAAACTGCCTATGAACCAGACTCCTTAGATGTGTCCTGGCTTTCCTGGGGAAGGGAAACTCTGCAGGCATGCCTGAATATACACACACATGGCTTCATCAGAGAGAGTGCTGATCAAGTGAGGGGGGAAGGGAGGTGAGAGAATCATCTCACACAGTAAGTTCACAGTGCAAATGTCTGCCTCCCAGCTGCTTGCATGGTAAGAAAGGCCCAGAGATGCTCAAGATTAGCACATCACCACATGCATCCGGTACCTAGGGAATTAAAAGACAAACAAAAGGCCCCATGGGCATCTATCAGCTTTGCAGGCAGCCAATTTGTTATCACTCTCTCCCTATTCCCACACTATTCTCCATCCTCTTCCCTCTCCTCCCTGCACTTCTTAAAGATGTAGACAAGGCGTCTCACAGAATCACTCTTAGGGACTTCAACCCCAGTCTGCACTTTCTCAGGGCTATCACTCTTGCCCTGTCTCCTGCAGACTGGGCTGCCAGGAAAGGGAATCGGCTTAAATTAAAGTCCACTGTGGTTGACAATGCCCGTCTTGTTGCACCATACACATCTCAGAATCAAGTCTCTCTGTGAGGTGCCTGTTTTCAGAGTATTTCTAGAAGATTAGGAGACCAAAACCTTTATCTTAAGTACTTAAGAGGTTTCTTCCCATCATGGCCATGGAGTTTTGTTCATTGGCATCTAACCATTAACTCCTTTTCTTCACTATGTCTGTGTAGGTATGGAAAGGAAAGCTGTTTTATCTAATGCTTTTACCTGTCTTTTCTACTAATAAAGGAAGCAAGTGCCCTTGATGGCACATGTCATTTCTCTCATCTTTTCTAAGGATCTAAATTTTCACTTTCCATCTACCAACACTGCAGACATGCACAAACTTGAGAAGAGTTTCTCAAGAGTCAGCTAAAAAAGCTGAAGCAACAAAGGCAAGTGCTCTGTCAGAAAAGGGCTCTTTTTCCACTATCAGTGACTACCAACTGGATTTAGGTCTTATTCCTATAAATACTTCTGCAAACATTTTAATTCTACTCATCCACTTAAGATCATTCACACATGTAAGAGCACATAGGATCAGGACCTTACACTATAAACACTCACAGGAAATAAACAGATACTGTGTTTTGGTTTGTTTTTTTGTTTTTGTTTGTTTGTTTGTTTTTTTATTACAAACCAAAGGTTCTGGGTGGAAAGGAATGCTAGATATACAAAAAGAAACTTGTATTTTCTTTATCAAATGAAATTATTTGAACATCAGGAAATTAACAAATAGAGAACCAAGGCAGTTCTCAACTGCCAGATAATCTTTTATTATTCGTTTGACTCAAAGCACTCATTAGTTCTCAACTTTGACTCCTAAAATTTGCCAGAAGTACCTCATTAGACATTATTTTTCATAGCAATATTTTCCATTTCAAAAAATCTGTTTTCCAATTCACTAGAACACAAACATGTACTAGAACACCACTCATTAGAAAACAAACAAAATAACAAGAAACAATGCTAGTAGCTGTCTTTTATAGATAATAAAGATTACATATTAAAGCTTTAAAATAACACATAGTCCTGCATCACCACGACTCTATTTACAAAATAGCTGCCTTCTACAACCCCAGTTAAGCTTCCTTAACTTAAACAGGACACCATACAAGCAAGTGGCAAAACACATTGCTGGATTTCATCTTCTATAGTTGGTACGTTAGGTAACATTAAATACATACTCATTCTGATTTTAATAATAAAAACAGTAATTAAAACTACGAGAACACTTACAGCAGTCTGACTTTATATTTCTCAGGATTATGCTTTACTACACATTTTGTAGACATTATAGAAAGTCAATGCTACTGTTCCAACAGCATATTTTCATTATAAAGTAAGCAATGACATAAAGGGATTGCTGTGGATGTCAGGTCAGAAGAGTTACAGTGATTATAAGGGGAGGAAGAATGTGTTGTATCTTCTAACAGTTCATTTTCATTTTCTTTATTAAGGAAAATAGCTAATGCTTTGCTTTATAGATTACAGAGTGTGGTGTAGGGGAAGCAAGTATCATGTTCCCCTACTTACAGATGGGGAAACTGTCAAAGAGAGAAGTAAAAGCTACATCTATACAGATAAACTAAATAGGGCCCCAACCAGATACTAAAACTCAATCATCCACAGCGAAATACAGGCGGGTTCCAAACCTATCTCAGTCACGGTTCAGGAATCAGCACAGGCTTTGGACCATTACTCTGGAGAGCTTGCATGTTTTGACAGCTAAAAGAGTCAAATAGTAAAGATGTGGCCTATTCTAGTCAGCTTTCTTGGCAGAAGATGATCCTGGGCAGATTTCATTTCCTACTGAGCATGTAGCCCAAGTGATGTTCTCAACATCATCATCAGACAACCAGTACCAAGGCAAGGAAAGACAGCAAAGCAAAGGTCTTCTGAATCTCAGCCTAATGCACTGTCCATGTGAACTCATTTTTTCTTAAAAGTATTCACTCTCAGATATTAGGTGAAGAACACTGCAACACATTTTAAACTATATTTTTATCTAACTAAATTTTGTGTTTGTGGTATTTAAAAGATATTTACTTTGTCCATGGAAAAGGACTGTTTGATACTACCGAAAGCTTCAGCGTACTCAGAATAACTAAAAGAAGCCCAAAAGAAAATTTACAAAGTGTCCAAGTAGTTTAAAAATATACTAAATATTTAGACTTGCTGAAAATTTTTATCAAAGGGATTTGGATCAGGCAGATTCAATCACTGTTAAGCTTTGGCAGAGTTCTTTAGTCCAATGTTTATCATATAAGTGGGCTCTAAGATCTGGGTCTGGGTCTGGAGCTGGACTGGTTTAAAGTGTGAACTGAATACAGAAG
Organism: Fulmarus glacialis; assembly: GCF_000690835.1. NCBI lineage: Eukaryota > Metazoa > Chordata > Aves > Procellariiformes > Procellariidae > Fulmarus > Fulmarus glacialis. Next base: position 5,792 of record NW_009225265.1, read on the forward strand.
TAGGATTGTTGACCTGGTTTTTTTTCAAATATGTATATATCTATTCAATTACACAGTTAATTACCGCAGCTGAAGACTTACTGCTTTTTTAGAGTAACAAATTGTACTGTTGAAATTTTTGCTATGTTAAAATGTTTCAGTCACTTTCCAGATAAATAAATAATATTTACAGTAGTATTTGAACTGAGACATGCCTGCTAATTTTGTTGTTCATGAATATAAAGCTTATTAAAAAAGGGACTTAGGGCATTTTTTTCTCCTTTTGATCGTTAATTGTAAGTGCTTATGACATATAATATTCTTTTGGTGGTGGTGTTACTCTTTCAGTGCTCAGGGCACTACAATTTTCTTTCATAGTGGGGGATACAATATTTATTGTTTGTATTTATAGAGTTAACAGCAGCTGACTCTGTCATATATATTTTTCTAAGCTTCTCAGGACTTGAGTCATCAAAATCACCCAGGGAGAGATTTACAGTAAATCAGAGCAGACACTTTCTGCACTTGCTCTTCTCCTCTAACTATGCCATGTAAGTCTTGTTTAAATACGCTTCTGGAGGTAATTTTAGTGTGGGTATATTTAGTTCCCTTTGTACTTTCAGGAATCTTGATAAAATAAAAGATCTCCCATGCACAATAAACTTGTATTTTCTGTACTCACAAGTGAAAGGTAGTGCTTAAAACTGCCCCAAATGCATTGGTTTAAAGGATATTATATGTTATTTTTTTACTTAAGCCCAAAGAGAGTCTGAGCTAATCTACTAAGGCCATAAATTTAGAAATGCTCTCGGCCAAATTTTGCTTTCATCTCCACTAATGTAAATCTGGACTTACACCTTTAACTTCAGTGAAATTACTCCAGATTCACACTAGAAAGAAGATGACCAGATTTTGGCTGCCTAACTCAGTGTTGTTTCTTACCTGAGTATATCACAGCTCTAGTTAGGGCTTTAAGTATTTTTTGGAAGGCCTGGATGTGAGATGGGAAAGTTCAAGATCAATTTAGAGCAGTGACATGTTTTCTTACCCTGTGTTTCGCTGAGCAGATGGGAAGAGTTTGGGGAGGGCATGAAGTTCAGTCATGTCTGGATAAAAGCATTAACTATAAAATTGTTACAGATCCTCAGCACATTTTGTAGGTGGCCTTTTTCTTTCACATTTGATTTTGAAATGGAAGGATATCTCAGAATATAATCCTGAGAAATCTGGGTCTAGATTTTCTTTACATGTGTAAGGGGAGTTAAAGTAATGCACCTATGGGAAAAACAATACTTTGGGGTTATTTTTTTTCCTACAGTTGTGAATTGATATGTAACGCCAGAAAGGGCTGTAGTTCCTCAAGTGGAAGTCAGGTGGAATTTGAGCACTGTAAGTCAGATTTACCATGCTTAAAACCTCAACTCAGATGACTTCTTATTCTGGAAACGCTTGAACTCTGAAAGTGACTCGGTTTTCAGCAGAAGAGTTCCTCAAATACCTAAAGTGATACAGTTTTAACAAGGCTGGACAAGTTTGTATTGCTTTGGGCTGGCTTGGATCTATAAATTAGATGCAATGTTACCAGGAACCTTGAAAGAGCTCGATCCAGCAGACGTGCTGTGAGCATACTTACACAAAATTCAGTCACACCTGCCATTTTTTGTAAGATATGGTGTGTTTCAAATCCTTTTATACATAGGGTCAGTGGTTAGAGCATTAATTTCAGATCCAGAGGACCTGGGTTTCAGTCACCCTCTCTGCCTGAAATAACTCATAACCACTTTTCCTATGATTTGCCCTAAATAGGAAGCAATTGGGTTTGTGCGGCCTGGGACAGTCAAAGTCTGCAGTAAATCCTATTGTAAATCCTATTTTAACAACTATTTGAACTCATTTTAAAGCAGTTTTACTTTGGAAAAAAGCTACTAAAACAGACATTGTACTACAGCAAGAAGAAGAAGAAAAGACAAGGGGAGAGTGTGAGAGAGAGAGAAGGCTCACCAGCTCCATGATTAAAGTGCTCATTTCGTAGGTGGTGGTGGGAAGTTCTGGGTTCCAGCTCTTCTTCTAAGGCCCTAAACCTTAACAGATCTTGGAAAAAATAAATGAAGCATAGTTTAATTTATCTGTGAGATGTAAACACAGCTTTGGGAAGGTTTCTTTGCTCTGCTAGTTTAGACTAGCTGTTTTTTCAGTGTTTTAACATTATAGCTGTTGGCTCAGCATGCTGGTTATTATGGATCAAGAGCATAGCCTTTCTAGCCCACCATTATATGCTTGGCAGCAAAAACATGAGGCCAAAATCAGGTGAATGTTCATGTTCAAGAGGAATAGAGAACAGAGGGTAGAGAGGAACGAGGTCCAGATGCGGAAGGGGCACACACCTGCCTGGCCCAATAGTAGGGACACTTTACAAAAAGCCTGACACAAATTTGTTTTGTCAGATGTGCCTCTGTAGTAGGAATCAAAGAAATTCAAGTGCTTCATCTTAGTTTTTCTCGAAGTACTGAGCCTCTCTCCCTTTTTGCACACTGCTTTCCAGGGGCAGCCCGAAGGCGAGCTCTTTGTTTCGGTGGAGCTCTGCAGACCCCAGGATCCTACTGCTTGTGAGCTGCTGTACTAATCCAATACATACTGCTGGCTTGAGTGCACATACATTAGTCTTGCTAGAAACCTTTATTTTAAGGAAAGAAAAAAGGAAAAGAACGAAAAATGAATCAAACCTCAGTGATTATATTCCAGCTGCTGAGCTTCCAGTAAAACTCCCAGCACATGTGTTCGTGTTTTTCCATTTATATCAGAATTTACTGTGAAGAGGGGACATAACCTGAGTGAATGTGGATGAAACTCCATTTTTTCTAATAAGTTACATATGTTTACATGAGTGCTTGAACTGCCCTATGCCATGATATGATTAGGTTGACAGGAAGTAAATAGGTAGACAGATATCTCTCTTGCTAGTTGCAATGTGATTTCTCTCTTCACAGTACTGTTTAATACTGTGATATATGAAAAGGAAGATAAATACAAAGCGGGCATGTCTGACCTGTGTCCGGTGCTGTTCTTTATTAATAATCAGATCATTGACTTAAATTACTTTGAAGGTCTTCATGCTAATGAAAGAAGCAATACAGACATACATTGACATAAATTGCTCCCAAGGTGTTTCCTGAACTGGTGAACTTGTCCAAAGGAAGAGCAGCAGAAGGTATTCAACCTCTATTCCCAGCTCATCTGTTTTCGGCTGATGACTGAGAGACTTGGGAAGATTTTCCTTGGTTCTGTCTCTAAGGACAAGGAATAAAGAGAGTAGAAGAGAATCTTCTACTCAGCAGTTAGCAGCAGTTCTTAGAGTAGCGTGCGGTAAGATATATTCTCCTTTGAACAGATTTCCAATAAATCTGGAAAGGCACAGGGGGTAGAAGAGATCAATGAACCATGCTGAGTTACAGAATGACCTTACAGCCCACAGGAAGAAGATCTCATTGGTGTTTATTTTTAGATGACAACTGTGTTGGACTGACTTCTATTTTTTGGCAAAGACACTAAGAACAGAAGTGGCATAAATAACACCTATGGTGACTTTGAATATACCAGAAAGGAATTCAGTTAGGCCTCCAGCCTCCTGTTAATATACACATTGAACCCCAGTTAACATCACTGTAAATTTAACCATGTGCAGTGGTTAAAGAATAAATCTTATGCCGAGTAAATGACACCACTAGCTATTTTACATAAAGCTGGAAGCAAAGGGTTGCCTCATGAACGAGCTCAGGTCTTAAGGTCCATACACAAGTTTGGAGAGAGCTGCAGAAATAAAACATAAGGTGCAGCAGTAGTTGGCAGTGATGCAGGTCTTCACTGAGCCTTTAGAAAGACGATGGAAAGAAGAGGTTCAGAAGAAATTGTTAATACGTTAAATTGTTAAATAAATGAAAAGGAATGAAAGAAGAGATAAAGACTAAATTCTGCAGTCACATTTTAATAGCATTTACTTTCCTATTTATTTAGGCAATTCACTTCTGAAGAAAAATTAAGAATTAAAAAATCTACTCTCTTAGAGCACAGCCTGCTTTCTACTTGTGTGAGAGTATAGTGAAAAGTCCACCTTAATTTTGGCTGAACAAGGAGCAGCATCTTGACAGTACACTTTCCATGATGTCTATTTTTATGATTGTGTCATGAATCACACAATATTAATTTTTTTCTTGAAACCTCAGTTCTAGGAGTTGCTTTTTTTTTGTTATTACTTGGAATCTTAGTTTTCATTAAATAGCAATGAAGTACCAAGCACTTATGCTTGCAGATTTTGTGTTGGAAATGTGGCTTGACCTTACCTCTTGATTTTAGACAGAAAAAGGCAAAGAAAAATAAATCTTAAACTCTTTATTCAGTATTATTATTGTTTATAATTTATTTAGATCTATAACAATTTTACTGTTATTTAGCTGTATCATGATGTATGCCTGTTTATCTGCCAGGAATTATTAATGCTTTCAGTTGCACTACTGCACTTTTCCCTGTTTAACATATTCCATTAAAACGGGCACCGTAAAATCAGAGTGCCTTGGTCATGTGTTGAGCATTGTTGTGATGGAAATGAAGAAACGAGGAATAGCTACTTATGTGAATACATATATCTGAGCACAGACTAAGCACAGACATTAATATTGCACTCCTTAAGGGGAGCGAGGAGGGCTCAGACACAGCAGGAACAGCTGCTGTCAACATGGCTGCTAACTGGAATGCTGCTTCTTGGGAAGGGGGAAATGCAGCAGCTTTCTGTATTTTCACTCTGGTATATTTGGATTTAGGCACCGATTTTCCATGATTAATGTATCTGATCCCCAATGCATTTCCAAGCCTTTGCTGACTGAAGTAAGCATCCGTGGGAGACCTGGGATCTTTACCTTGCAGACTTTCTTTTCCTGTTTCCCATTTCAGTGATTTACCTTACAGGGAACAATAAACTTTGTAAAAGAGATAGGGGAAACTTCCTCCACAGTTTTGAAATTCGTCTGAGAAACAGGAGAAGAGGAGAGGAATAGTCCTCAAAGTGCAAAACAACTCTTTAATTCTTTGAGAAAAGGAAATAGAAAGTGCTAAGGGAAAATCATATCTTTTTCTATATATATATTTTTGTTAAAAACCTAGTAACATGTGAGAGTCATTCTGTGAAGACATAAAATTATAATCCAATTAAAACCAGATGACAGGGGGAAAAAAAGTCATTCTGAGTCTAGACTTAAGCTTAATGACTCAAATTCATATAAACTCAAAATTAAATACTGACATATAAGGTTTTTTCTTTAATTCAAGAGTAAACATTCTGCTTGTACTTGAAAGGAGAGCTCAGTATGTTATATTTTGCATACTTTTTCTGCTTTTTATTAAAAAGCAGAGTAAGAAAGAAATTAAAAAATCTCCTGAAGAAAAAGGGTGTGAAAAAATCGAGCATGTGTTCTCTGTAAAGGACAATATTAAATCTCATAGATTAAAATGTAACGCAATTTAATAATAAAGCAAAAAAGACAAACTATTCTGTTTATGGCTCTTGGGATACACTGAATGTGATACAGAATTAATTTATTCTATAAGATGTTCCATACCCTTTTGAGAAGCTATCATTCTCTGTTAAGTTCTGTAGGATCTTAGCGTACATTTAAACAAAATTCAATTGATATCTGCCCTGCTTTGTTCAATGGAACTTTTCCAAAAGTTCCATTTTGCAAAAAGCAGCTGTTCTAATAGAAAAGAAGACGTCCTACTAGAAACTGTAGAGCTCTGCTCAAAAGTTTCATGGACACGTGTAGGAAAGATACATAAGGCTGTATGTAAGTCTTATATAAGATGAGATAGGTTTTGTGCTTTGTTTCTGAAGCCAACAAACATAGTGCAGTTTGTGTCCATACAATTAATCTCCCTTCCTGCCAAAACACGGTGACACCCAAGCTGCCTATTGGGAACAGTTTCCAATACATGCCATCCTCCAGACCGTACTCAGGCATTTCTGGTAGTTGGCATGGTAGTTTAATAGTTTTGCCAGTTCTCCTGGACCAGGAGAACCAGGCTAGCAGTTCAGCAATATGAGTGATTACATATGAGTACCCTACCCTCTTTTAATTTGCTGAAGATGTAACTGTAAAAATTAGATAGCTAATACAAATGAGCTATGGTTAGTGGGTAGGAGCATAACCACAAGGATGTGCAATGATATTTTCCAGTGAGGAAGAAGAAGAACTGTTCAGAAGGTATATATGATGATTTTAATACCTTATGTTGACTGATAGCTTATAGAAATTGCACTGGCTAAGTGCAAGGACAGCAATAACAAATAGAACTACAAGTCAGCAATATTTAACTGTGGAACATCCAAAACCAATTAACGACTACAGGCAATTATAGCAACTGAACAATGAGATAATAATAAGATAAACATGGCAGCGAATCTATATGTATATGTATATATGTATGTATGTATGAATGTATCTATCTATCTGTCTATCTTTGTAGCAATCCTATAAGACAACTAATGAAATTATATAAATGACAGTGGATATTTATGATAAACTCCACCACACACAGTCATTAGCAGCATAGCGTTCTGGTTATGAGACACACTTCCGCCCAGATCCCTAAGTTCTCCCAACATATGAAGGTCTGCAAGATCCCCCCATTGGCACGTAGAGGTCACACTCACAGCACGGGGGATCCAGGCACATCCTGCCCAGTATGTCAAGGTGATTTGGAGAAAATGCTCACCTTTGCAAGAGACAGTTCTCAGCCCCTGGCACCTGCAATGCTGATTCTCGTCTGCCAATCCCACCTTGATGAATTTCTGAGTTGTCTTTTATCTCCTTCTGGCACTGTGACCCACTGGCCACTTAGGTTCTCAGCTGTCCACACTGTCCTTCTGTTGTTTTGCTGAATCCATTCCAGTCCAAATACAAGGGACTGGAGAGCCAGCTCTTTGAAATTGGCTGAGAGACAACCCTTCCCTTTTCTTTCATTTACAGCTGTCTTAACCATGATGTTATTGCATTATTTTTCCTATGTTCTATTCATTATGCTGGCTCAGCAGCATGTTAGGTCAGCAGTTCTGTTATAGTCTACAGATATTTTAAGGCCCAGCAGTGATGCTTACTCAGCAACTGTGTTAGCCTCTATCCTACCCCAAGCAATGTCAGATGCAGTTTTGCGGGGCTTAGCAAGAACTGTAACATTAAGTACTCCCAACCCATGCCCATAAGAGAGCTAAGTGATATATTGGGTCCCATCTCCGCTCAGCAGTCCCCTCCCTAGCAAAAGCAAGTTGTGCTAAGGTCTACTGGCTTGTGTTATTGTAGTGACTCCAGTTCCCTTCCTCTGTCACAAAATCAGGATCCCTTTTGGCATTCTGGATTTCCTTTTGCAGCTACCCAGCCTTATCGTTTGAGTTTCAGGTGTGTTCACACGTAGTCAAGAAAACAGTTCTGAATCAATGTCTTTCTGGGCCACCTGAACTCCTTGTCAGCAAACATATCCCAGGTGGGACTGCAGGGAATTCAGCGTGGTATAAGAGAGTCCTTTCCCTTTTCCTGCACGGGGTTAGTCTTTGCCATGCCGAGGCACATGATGTTCACTTGATGATAACCTTATTTCAAAACAGTGTGCAAGTGCCTTTGCCACTTCTGAGGTGGGCGAGAATGATTGATTTTTGCATTAAGAAATTTCCCTAACTCCAAGTGAAGATGTTGGGAAGGCATGTTACTTCCCAGTGATTGCAGTGCTACATAGGGCTCCATGCAATGACCAAATACGTTGCCGTATGGCTGGTGCCCAGGAAATCCTTCCCTACCCTGAAGGATTTGCTTAGTGTCTGATCAAAGGCTGGAGTAGGGCAAAGAGCAGATGGTGGCTTCGGTGGCTGCAGAGCGACAGCACCAGGATTGGCCCCAGTGTGAACAAGCAGAGTGACAAGCCAAGAGGAGGAGGATTTAGTTGACAAAAAACATTTCCACAGGTGACCTGCTGTAAGAACAGCATATGGTTAAGGAACTTGCAGACTGCTGTATGGATTTAACATGGTCTATGCTCCTTGGCACCAAATGTAGAACAAAAGAATTAGATACAAAACCAGTGCTGAAAAAAAGAATATTCTGTGTGTATTTCCAAAGGAACCAAAAAATAAAATAAAAGTAAGAAAAGTAAATAACTGAAGAGAACCCCTAACCCTGGGAAGCTGTGCTCCCCCACATGTACAAGTGCTTCTGTACAAGTGCCTAAGAAACTTCAAATATTGAAAATGTCTTCAAACATTAATAAATAAAGTATCATATTTATTCTACACTAGAGGAATGATGTGATACATGATACGGTCAAAATATCCCCCCCGCCAATATTTGAATACC
>NW_009225266.1:0-10592 GCF_000690835.1 Fulmarus glacialis
TGGGGAACACCGCTCGTGACCAGCTGCCATCATGACAACTATAAGATTTTAGGGTTTTCTTGTGAGAAAACTATGTTCATTTTGAAATAATTTTTGCTCCTCCCAGGAAATTCTTTCACAAAAGGGGATGGTTGTCTCTACAGCTAGAATTTATGAAAGAAAAGTAAGTTTACTTCCCCACTGAAAGAGGAAAGTGAGGGTTTTTTCACAATTCATTTATATGTCTATCTATAGTTAACTTGGGCTTGGGTTGCAAATTGATTTACCTAAGAATATAATTTTGTTTATACATCTGCAGTTGTCAAGTGATATATGAATTAGGCAAGGTACATGCAGAGTAATTGTCTCTCTCAGTGATAATACAAGGTGTCCTTAGAAATCAGGGAAATCATGTTCAGCAAGGGATTCAGTCTAAAACAGACCAGAAGTTGCTGCAAAATACTAGGGAAATGTCCAGCTGCTCATGTCTTTCTTCGTGATTTTCACTTTGAGACTGTAAATTCAACATAAGCTTCAAAGGGCACACTTAAATATAGCAGGCCAAACTCGTATTAGCAGAGCTGCGATTGCTGGGATGAACTGGTAACAGCATTTTTTGCTTTGTAGGACTGTATTGCCATAGCAAATTGGTGACACTACCCTTATAAAGTGAGATCAGACAAGATAGTGTCATAGCTTTGGCAGGTTACAACCACATAACTACTGAAAAATTTCTCTTCTTGTCAGATTGGAACTCAACTAAAAGTAATACATTTAGCCTATGAATTTTGAGGAAAGGAAGAATTGTACGGTAATCAAGTGTCCTAGGCTGTCAGATTTGGACCATTGAGTTGCATACAGTCCTGAATTGGCTCTTCTCAAACCCCAAACCAATGCAGTTACTGGGCTTTTGGGTTCCCCCTCACTTTCTGAAATAAAGTATGTTTCATCTCCAAGACCAAAAAGTAAAGAAGGAAGAAAGAACAATGAAGTTTATCAGACTGGGAAAGAGGAGGGAGTTGAGCATCCTTTTTTGTTTGTTTGTTTGTTTTTTCCAGACCTAGAAATTAACTGAGTTTAGGTTCAGGTCAAATCAAGTGTTTCATTTACCTGGAACGGAGCCCCTTGTCAGCACTGCATGTATAGCAGTAAGAAGAGCAAATTGTTGGCTCCAGAAGTCACCCCAGTTCTTTGAGACCATTAATAAGACTTGTTCAGAAAGTCAGGCACTTCCCTGAGGACTGAGGTTCCAGATTATTGAGGAATCCCAGATATAAGACAAGACGACCCCCACCTTTCTTCTCCTCCTTCCTATACAATATGCAAATCCATAGAAGTGTTCGGCAGGATCTAGGCCCCTGTTAATTTCATGCTAACTTAAGCACATAAAGCCATAAGGGACAGATGTATTTTTTCTCTGACTCCTGATCTTTCACAAGGGATACAAAGATCCTTTACCCTTAGCACGTTCTTTAAGTGCTTGAGTTAAACGCATTACTGGAGTTAGAAATTTTCAATGTAATTGGTGCACAGATTGTAATCAATTACTATTAATTCCTATATCAACATTAGGAAGGGCAAAAGGAAAATACACTTTTCTAATAATTCTTCTAAACTTAATTAGTTCTACCTGTACGGGCAAATATTGAAGCTTTAATGAAATTTCTGACAGATTCCTCCAAGCTGCTAGGCAATTTAGAAGAAGTGAGAGGGGGAAGAGAGATAGAGACATGGAAAATAAGAGATACCATTCCTGAGCAATAGACTTACAAAATATGTCTGGCAAAGAGATTATCAATAAACAGAACGTATTTTAATACTGACAAAACATTCAAAAGATGCAGTTTATATTGCTGATAAGTAGCAGTACTTCATCTCTTTCTTCCCTCTCCATTTAACTACTGCGCATATCGTCAATAGCTGAACTCTTCAGTCCTTTATATTCAAATGAATGTTTCCCACCAAAATATTTATTCAAATGGGAATGGTAGTGATTTTCAGATTCTCACAGGCAGAGTGAAAACAGAAAGATAAATTACTTTCTCACATTACTTCAGTGTTATTGTTATCATATATTGTGTGATGTTCCCTCATTATCTGTTGGTACACAAATGCAAGCAATGCATAATTTCTGAACCAAAAGTAAAATAGCAAAACATTTCTCAAGATGTTTTCAGCATTTTTAGATTTAGATGAAGAGAAAAATGTGCCTAACCCTGGCTGATAAGAGGCATTAAAATTCTGAACATGTACATAGGCTTGAGGTACCTGAGCAGACAAGCAGCCAAATTCTCTGTTGAGATCTGGTCCTTTTGTACCACTCAGGCCACGTAAAAGGGAGAGACTCTGAATTTAAACAGCCACAGAGGGATATCATTGCTGATAGAGGGATGGGATGGTGGGCTCTGCACTAATAAATACCTCCCTCCATACTGAAAAATGCTATTTTGTGAGAGGAAGGAGACCGTAGGAAAGCAGAATTCCACCGAACCTGTTTCCTGCTCTCACAGCCTAGACCACCTTGGCACATACACTTAGCTTTTGTAAACCAGCTCTCAAAGTGAGAGTACTCATCTGCTGCAGAAAGAAATCGATCCCAATACAATTCCCAAGCTGAAGTTTTCTCTTCCTTTCAGCACAGAAAATGTAGATTCATTCACGTAAGAAGGTGTGGGTGAAAAGGAACCAGAATAATGTAAGGTTAGGAGAAGATTTCTGAAGTAGAAGATACTTTTAATTGCTTAAATTGTAAGCAAATTAAATGAGATATAGGGAACCTGAGAAAATATGTATATATAACAGAGGCAATTCTTGCATCTCAGTTTATGTGGTTGCTGAAGCACAGGCAGGTGCTTCATCTTCCAGATTATTCAGAAAGATATATATAGTTAGATCTTTGGTAGCTGATAGAGATACAGTTCATTTAATTTAGATTTATACCTACATTTTAGGCCTCTAGTGAGTCACTATTCCTAAAACCTACTTTAGAAAGTCAGAGAAGAAAGCAAATGCATTTGAGGACCCCAGAGGAGGAGTCTGTTTGCCTAAATTTGAATTTAAACAAAAAGTTTATTCAGCAGACCTACCTCCTACAGACTTCCACCTCTTGCTGCTGTTGCACGTCTGGTTTTATGTGTTTGTGTCTTTGTGTATGTACACTTATTTACAATTCCCAACCTAAACAGAAATCTTTGATATGAGACTGTGTTTCATGCTGTTTCACACAGTTTGAGATTTCTTTTTCCCAACTCTTGAGTCATGGAGAGTTCATGAGTGGCAGAATCCAGCTCTTGGATGAACTTGGGTGAAGCTTAGTGCTTGCAAAATGGAAAGCTCTGCTTGCACCCACATATGCACCCAAAGCGATCCAGATATAGAGATCAATATATGTGCACCTCTAGGACTTTTATAAAAGTCTGACTCCAAAATGCACAATTCTTTCCATTTAATTCCAGACAAGAGAGATGAGAATGTAGAGAGAGGTATTTACTGAGCTTTTACCTCATAAATGAGTTAGACACTATACTTAAATTAGCTTATAGGTCTCCAGAAGGTGCAGTCTCTGGAGCTAGTTTAGGTTACAAATGTTTCACCCTCAGTTCTCCCATAGCTACATCAAGGAGACAAGCAATGACATAATGAAGCACCTCCCTCGTAAATGATGCTGAAGTGACATGTGTGTAGGGATTCAGATGTCACAGAAGAACTTTGCTTGATCTTACATAGATCAGTAGCTCCTGAACTTACTCCTGAACTAATTCTTGTATTTATCATCTACCTCCATCCTGGTCTGTAATATGTGTTGTGTTTACTGAGGATGACATGTCTACAATGAAACGCTTTCTATTTGGCTTCAAAAAAGCTGCAAAAATGTTAAATGCTAGACATGCCCTTTTTTTGAATTCTTCTGGGTTCTTTTAGCAGTGTTGTTCTGCTCTCTTCCTTCTAAAATATGGAAACACCAGAAATAATCATCTTTATTTTCAAGGTATTCCTACCTGTCTTTGGAGAAAATGAAGTATGTAATATGGTAGGTCTCTGCTTCTGATGAAACTGCCAGTGTAGTTGTTCTAAAGCAAAGAAGTGGGGAAGATCAAAACGATTAGACTAGAAGATCGGTTCAGATGAATAATCTTAACTTAAGCTCATCCCTCAAATCTGGTGCACTGGTGAGGTTTAAGTTAAGAATCTAATTACCTGAATTCCTTCAGTAGAAGTTAACAGATAACTACTTCTGGAAAGTCATTTCACACACCTAAGATGTGAAATGCCTTTATAAGTACCCCCTGTAAAGAGAGCCTAAGGGACTAGCTTTTTCAGCTAACTAATAATGCATGGTCAATAATGCAGTCTTGGCTGTAATCCTCAGATATCCAGCTGTGACCTTTTGTGACTTTTTTTTTCCTTTTTTGTCTTTATTTCATTTTATTGCTTTACCAGTTTCTAATCTGTAAAAGAATTTTAACTTTCATCTGTAACTACTTAGGCATCTAAATAGTATAGCTTGAGAGGGACTTTGGAACTCCCAAAAAAAGCCATATAAAGTACTTATGACTGCAAATGTATCTTAACCTGTAAGACGGCCCTTTATCTGTTTTCTTTTCTGTGACTATTTTTTTCTCTGAAAAGCTCCAAAAATCGTGGTAGATCAGGTCCAAAATTTTAGAGGGAAAAGAATAACCAAAAAAAAAGAGAGGTGTTTTATGTCCTTACTGCAGCATGGTTTATAATTTTATGTTTAAATCTTAATTTCAGCAAATGTTCCAGGTCCTGAAATAATTTTGAATGACCTTTACTTTCCCTGGATATCCCTTTTCAAAACTATTGATCCTCCCAAGCTAAAAGTGATTTGCAAAAAGGTCTTCCAGAGCACTTTAAATGCTTTCTATTGACCACATTGCAGGGGAAAATACCAAGAACAGCCTCTCCAAGTATTTTCCAGTATCTATGCCTAGACTGCATAAGCACAGAACATTTGAAACTGGAACTTAAAAATCATTCATTTGAATTTGAAGAAGTTAATATTTAAAAGAATCAAGACTTTTGGATTTGTTATGCTACAGGATGTAAGGAAATCCATAATTAATTGTGATAAGAAAGAAAACTCTTTGTGGGTAGGTTACTGCGTAATTTGAATTTTCTGAGGCTTCAGAACTACAACGTTGAATTCTGTCATGAGGCTGACAGGATACCTGTCTAATGGGCTATTAGCCTAACTTTATATGACTTCTGTTAAGTTCTGAAATTTCCATTTCTAACTTGAGACATACTGAAAGGAAAACTATGCTACATATTCCCTAAGCTGTGTGTCCCTGAACAGGATATCCACTGTATCAGACAGCAAAAGAGTATCCAAATTCAAATATGTCTCCCAGAGTCTCTGTTTTACAAGTAACACTTAAAGTGGTAACAGTTAATTCTTACATCTGACAGTCTTCATGGACTTTCATTTTCCCCACAATCTTATACTTCAGACTAATTCAATTTATCTTGTCCATTTTACTCAAACAACTGAAACAGATCTATGGTAAATTAATGTGCTATAGGTAATTTGGAATGCAGTGCAAGAATTCAATGCACACCAGCACTACTGTATTACCTAAGGATATAAGATTTTAATTTAAAAAGCTAAAGGTCCATAAATCACATTCTATCTACACTTGTCAACGTTTCTGACAACCTATTTTAACATCTAGAATTATTTCCTTCTTTATCACAGAAGAGAGATTTTAGTTTAACTCCACTTTACCCTAAAATGTAAAGAGGGAGCCTAAAGCAATCGGAAAAAGGAGAAGGATGTTGAAGAAAAGGAAGAGAAGCATGAGGTACTCACTGAAGACATTCCCAAAATATGGTGGGGGTACTCCTTGGTGAGACAGAAATGACTGATAACCCATCAGGTGAATGAGGAATAAGAAAATAACCTCTTTGAGGTATTTTTTATTACTTAGCTTATACAGATGAGGCTAAGACACATGGGAGATAGGATTGCGAATGCATGTGGTGCTGCATGGCAGAAGATAGCTGGTGACATCTACTGCACCTCTGACAACCTAAGTTTAGGAAAGCCTGCTATATATTTCAAGGTTTGGGGGCAAAGTGGTCACCTCATTCCAACTTGGGCCTGTAAACAGGTATTACAAGTGACTCTAGCAGAATGAAAATGTATGAACAGACAAATTAACATCTATTCTGACTCAAATCTACAAGGTAGTCAAGGTTTATTATGTTGTCCTCCTTCCTACCTCAAGGGCATACCTTAAAGCCTACAGCAAGCTTTGTGTTGCCATGGCTATCTTTCTAACAGCTGTAGAAAGTAGCTAGTTCAAAGCCGCCATGCAGATGTCTCCAATACATGATAGTCAAACAGACAGTCTTGGTATAAACATGATCTAACAAACTGCTACAAAGGGTAGCAAAAAAGGAGATGAGGTGTGGGAATTTCAGATAGGGAAACAATATTTTATAAGAAAAAATGCTTTTTCTTAACTACTTAGGGCTAGAATCTCAGGAAGTGAAAAGATGAAAGAAGAGCCTTCCCAGTTATACTCCATGATACTAACAGGAGTTCCAGTCTTCAGTATCTTTTACACTTTGATTCATGTATCACTAAAATATGCTGGTATGCAGTACCAGAATTATAGGAGGCTTTCATGACACCCAAGAGAAGATTTCACAATAGTGTTATCCTCCCATCCACTTCCCACCCATCCTCTCACCACACCCTCTCTTAGCCTCCTATGCATCTCCCTGCAGCCCAACACCATGACTTCCCCCATGAGCACATGCCAGATGCGGTCGAGTCAGGGAATTTCTCTTAGTTCCAGCCCCAGTTGGGAGGAATGTGTTTATCCCAAGCAAGAGGTAAAAATGTCTTTCAGTTTTTAAACCAATTTGTTCCTTTTTTGTATTAATCACTCCAGCTATGAATTGTTTAAAGCCCTCTGTTTCCCAAAGCCAACTCTTCCTGTGCAGCCCACCTGGGTTTACTTCTTGTTGTCCCCAGCTTTGGGAATAATAAGCAAAACAGCTGCACGCTTCTGCCACTTCATACTTCTGCATTCCCCCATTTGGCATCCTCTCTCAGAGGGGTTTTTGTAGGCATGCGCCTCTCATACTACTCTTTCTGGGATTTTGCATACTAAGAAGTGGGAGGAAGGACAAAAATGTCAGAAAAGTAGAGTTATTTCTGTACTGAATGTCTCCAAGCATGAATGTTTCCAAATACAATAAAGTGCTGGAAGCTAAGTAGCCAACTAACCAAAGATGCAGATTCAATGCAGATAACATACCAGGATTTTAACAATACATATATCAAAATGAATGCCAAAGGAAATAACAATAACTAAATTAGTCAGGTTTTTAACCTACTATTTATATGAACCACTGTTCATTACAGTTTGAAAAGCAAAGTGTAATTACACCAAATGCATGATGGTAAGTACTTTTTTCACAAAGCAGACCCTTTCTCATGGATTATTTTCCACTGAATTCTTTTAATGATGGGATTTATCCCACCTTATTTCAGCTTTTTGAAACTGGGCAGCTAATTTTAGCCAGCTGAAGAGACGGGGAGGTACTTTCAGCAAGCAATTTTTTCCACCTATTTAGGATGTTATGAATTGGCATTCTGCCATTATGCTGCTAAAATCTCTTCAAAGGTGCTGAATGGAGGGAAATTAAGCTAATTTAATCTCTTATATATCAAAAAAATGCATCAAACCCTTCTACATTGCTACCAGAGGGTTTTTTTATCCCTTTTGGGGCAAGGGGTAGAGGGTAAGGAAATTGATGACGGCCTCACTGTGGTTTTTGATCCGCTTCCGTGTAACTTTGTTGAAGCAAGGGTTTTTTCTTTAAAGAGGACAGTAATTTTATATTTTCTTCCTCAGCACCTAAGCCCATGTCAAACACAAAATTGGCCTTCAGAAATTCAAAAATTCTACTTTTTTTCCTTTCTGAAGTTCATGTTCTAAATATGTTTCACTTTAAATTAAAAATTGTTTAGTTGCAGTCGCAAGCCATTGGCTTTCATTGTGACTCCAACATTAAAAAGCTCTTCAATATCTTTTATTTTCTCCCTTTGAAAGAACATACACAGTGTGATCAAGCCACCTCTCCTTATTCTTGTAGATAATTTAAATAGCCTGAGCATTTTAACAGGTCTGTAACTTTTTTTCTCCAGTCTCTGAATGTTTTATGGGATTCTGAATATTCTTCATTTTTTTCCGTGGCCTGTTCAAAACATCATAGCTGATCACAATTTCCTAGTTTTGCTGCAGTAATGTCTTCTACATAAAGAGTTATGAAATTATATATATTCTAGACACAATCTTGGTTGATGAAATGTCTAACATTACATATATTTTTCTAATGTAGATGATTTTTCTGGGTTTTTTTTTTCACTTTTACATATTCCCTTTTTACTAAGCAAACTGTATGTTCTGTGTGTTCTCTTCCTTTCCTGCCTGCACCTCTTTGCTTCAATTGTTGTCTCTCACTCATAATAACAAAATTTCCCTCAACATCCAAATACATTGGTTTTGCTTAGCTTTGGTATTGTTAACAATGCTGATCTACTCTCTTGGTCAGGTCAGGTACTTCATGTGTCCAAAAATAAGTGTACTTTGAAGTTTGTGTAAATAGAAGTTTCTTGATGTTGAGTCTGTCACCCAATATTCTCTCGTGCAATAATATAGAAAAACCAGCTTTGATAGTTTCTGTTCTATCGATATATATTTAGGATACTCTCCATGATGGGTTTATTCCAGTGCTCATCTGTTTGGTGTGCTCTTAGGTCTTCTTGACTCTTGGTAGCCTGATCTCATTTTACTTGTGTGTGTTAGCTGTTTGATTTTGATATTTGATCTCCAAGTTGATCACAGGATAAAGAAGATAAAGAATAGAGGATACTGTACCCAGGTCAGAACATTGTCAAAAGTAATGATGTCCACCTGCTCAGATCACTGCAAGTCACTTAATCCTCATCCACCTTTGTGCAATAATGTCCTGCAATATGTTGCAATAAATGTTACAATAATTCATGAATCAGTGACCCATGTCAGGATGAAAGTCATCTCACTGAAGAGTAGTTGAGTAAAGGTAGACAGGTTCCCCGTTAGCCATTTAAGCTCCCCCTACAGTATTTGAAGACAAAGAGAACAGCATATCAATTGACGTAATTCAGATCACCTTCCTTACATGCGTGTTCCAGAAAGGGGATGAATAATTGTCCAAGACATCTGTCTTGTCTATAAAAAGAGCCTCACTGATCACCTTACTCTGGACAACCGACTTTTAAATTGCTAACTCCAACCCTGCTGACTGAGATTCATAGTTGTAGCTTTCAAGTAAGATTTCTGCTTAGCAAATGATCCACATATTTCCTCCCTGAAATTATTTTATGTCATTCGGAAACAGAGACACAAGTTTTTGGAAGATTTGTCCTGTTAAGCTAATTAATGCAATCACCATTCCCATCCTGACTACTAACACCAAGGCACAGAGTCAAATACTCTGCAGAATAGTTCATTGAGATGTACTAACCAGTTTCTTTTCATTTACTCAACATCAGTGAGCACCTTTTACTTGGGTTGTGCTGTCTGTGGTCAGAGATCATGCAGTTAAAAATAAGTGATCTCATTCACAACCCAAAAGAAAACTAAGGTAAATAAGCATTTTTTGCTCTGAATTGGCCTCTGTGTAAGTTGTAGTCAACCTAAAGAAACAGCAATAAATTATGGGTATATAAAACATTTATTGATATTCCAAACCTAGTTAACTGTTAATCATTCCAGTAAACCTTGCTTTGCATTCCAGTACAATTCCATGTGTTAGAATTTCCCTAAGCATGCTGACTTCACAGGCTAATTTATTTTTATGAACATCCCAGGGACACTGAAGACATTTTGCTGAACTTTGTTAATACAACTTGCTGTCAACCTGGTGCATTAATGAAAATATTTCCACCTTTCCAATATGCTACCGACATTTAATTTCAAAAGCACAATTAATATATGCAGTGTTATTGTGTCTCTCTCTTTCTTAAGCCCATAAACACTAACTTGGGATTTATTAACTGCTAAAAGCAGTAGACGTTCAATCAATACAGTATACTTCTTGCATGTGAAAGTGGCAAGAGCATAATAAATCTCTTGGGTGAGTTGTAAAATTTAAATCCTGACCATCTGAGATGATTTAAATCTTAGAACATGGTTCTGTTGTGGGTTTTTTTGGTTTGGTTTGGTTTGGGTTTTGTTGTTGGTTTGGTTTTTTTTTTTCATAAAAGAGAGAATCAGCTAAGGAACTGCATACATTGGTCATATTTTGCGTGGTAAAATACTATAGCCACATGAAAATACCATGGCCACCACAAAATACCATGACCATGTTACTTAGGATCTCCCACTTGAATTCACAGTCTCCTGCCATTTGAAATAGAGTAAAGCCTTTGTTGGCTGCAGCACTCTAGAAATTTATAATCATCTCTACTGGATAGTTATAGCATTTGGGTGGCCCGACATTCCATCCTCTAGAAGTCAATAGAACGTAAACACTAGCTAGTATATTATATTGTGTCAAGCCCAATTTGGAAACCTGTTTTTGTCCTAAAT
>NW_009225266.1:10618-18553 GCF_000690835.1 Fulmarus glacialis
CTTTCTCGAAAATCTAGCATTGTTATTGGACTTTAAATAACATGAGAATCCTTTGTAATAAAATAAGCTAAATAAATATGACTTTTTGGTATAAACATAAAACATTGTTTCTTTCTGTGTTTTGGTTACCATAGATTGAAAATGATATTTCAAAAAACCCATTAATGTTCCATATTACAAAATATAAGATGTTAAAGGTTTGTTTTCTGGAAGATAATATTTTATTGCATATGATTGTTTTTCAAATGGCTTTTATCTGCAGATTGAATGAATGTCCTGGAAACTGAACACTTTGTCCATAAAAGCATGAGATAAGGTTTTTTTCTTTTTCTAAAAAATGCTCAACACACAGGAACAAAACCTAAATCTTCAAAGCTAATATTTGTCAGTGTCTAATGTAAATTTTGGTGTGTTTTTTGAAAATTAATCTTAAAATTTAGAACAAGAGATAATATTTTTAAAAGTCATCTGTTTAGAACAGAATATGAAAACTGCTAGTCTTCTAATGAAAAATATGTCGAGCTGGGTTTGCTATGTCATGCTACTTAACATACTGCAGTATCCAGATAATAATGCTGGCCAATAATAGACTCCTGCGCAAATGTCTCATTGGCTTGAAGTTCGTTGTTTACTATTAAAGCTAAGTAAAGCTTTTATTTTTTTAATGCAAAACTAGGCTTTTGACCTAGGAATACGCTTAACCGTTTGTGTTAAGCATCTACTTCCCTGAAGCATTTAATGATTTCATTAAGAAATTAAAAGCTCTGATCTAGACTATCTGATAAGAATAACTCTCCCACAATGCACCACTGCTACAGTATATAATGCATCCCACTCAGGGCCCTACAGAATCAATAAGTGGTTCACCCCATGGAAGAGTTTAAAAGGACATAGGCATAGCAGTATTTTGGCAATACCCATCTCCTTTGTGAGCATGTTTTGCTGATGAATTTTGAGTTCTTTTCTTTTTTTAAAAATAATTATCTTCTATTCTTTTCTCTACATAAAATAAGTTTTGCAGGAAAAGGCACTGCTGGTCTGCTGGCACAAGCTGTTGAGAACCAGACATCTCTTTTCTTCATCAGCATAATGCCATCTGTCACAGACTGAAAAGAGGAGATTAAAACTGAGGAAGAAGGAAGAGAACAACACTAACAGGAAAGATGTTCATTAAGTCTCTGGTGATGTCCATTCAGTCTTCTCTAGTTCTGGTTAGGAAAACAGTCAGACTGTTCAAAACCTAGTATGTTCCTAGAGAAAGAACTGCATTAATTTTCTCTCCCCTTAATAATATTGCAATTGCTCCATATGTACTTTTGAAGATTAAGAAGCTCTGAGGATATTGCAAAAAATGCATCTAATAACAACATTTTTGAAATAAGGAAAACATCAAAACAAACTATGTAAAAGTCCTCTCACATGTCTATTAAGAAAATAACAGACTGTCTTTTTATTTCTGGATTAGCTGCCCAAATCTAAAATATTAAAACAACAAACACAAGATGTGGTTTCTGTTTATATAAGTTAATGAACACTATGGAAAAATGAAAACTACTTTGATTTTTTGCATTGAAGTAACACTTACAGGTTTTAACTGAAATGAATCCTCACTGAGCTAAAGTATTGCAGAAACACACAGTTAAAAACAGCCCCAGTCCCTTAAAATTTACATCATACACAGCGAAAGTAGATCATGAATGAAGAAAAATTGTTTTTTTCTTTACACACATTGTGAATTTCTGCAGGGAAGCAGAAGGAAGAAGTAAAAGGACTTCCAGCCTTTTCTTACAACTGCTCATTATAGAAGCAGAGTATAAGTAAGGTTGATGTTCTCACTGCTGCTCCAATATGTAAAGAAAACTGATTTAGAATCCCTTCTTGAGCTCTAAGAGCAGGGCTTAGGGCCCTTACATCCAAACAGGGGAACTGGGCTGTGAAACCCAAATGGAGGGAAATGCATCTTAACGAGAAGGAATAATGCATCTAGCAAATTAATACCTAACCTAGACCAGTATTACCTTGGGCAGCAACTTGCTTAAGGATACCACTTTGGCAGGTTCAGTTCTCCATGTACACTGTATAGGAAGCCAAAACACCTAACACAGATGCTGGACTCCCTCTGGGAACACGGAACATAAATGCTGTGAAATAACCATGGTGATGCACAGCGGTACAGACATGGTCCCAGGCAACAATGACCTGCACAAGGTCACACAGGAGACTTGCAGTAGATTTAGGTAAGATAATGCCCTGTGCCATCTCTGTGAATGAATCCTTCAGTGATCCCACCCATTTAATTGGTGATCCCTTTTCAAATACACATGACCAGTCATCACCAAGGAAGCTGCTAGCTCCTGTGCCATGTTAGATAACAGCACAAACTGAAACAGGAGCAAGGAGAAAAAGCTAAACTGAAGAGCTATCATAATATCATAGGTACTAAGACTGGAAGGTCATGTAGAAATATACCTGCCAATATTGGAATGTTCCCAGGAATATGATTCCTCTTGCTTTTTCAACACTACACTATTGCATGTTTGAATAGATTTCACTCTCTGAAAGTTTGGCTTAATACTCAGCTTGAAGCTACCTTTCTTTTTCTTCACACAATTATTTCTAATTTCTATTAAGATTCTTTAAACGAGGCTCTGCTCAAGCTGAGCTGCAGAGATTCTGCTCAGGCTGTGGTCTGTGCTTCAGAAAAGAGGCAGGCTGTAGAGGAAAACACTGAGGGTAAAATACTGAATTACATCAGTGACTTACTGTTTGTCCATTTATCCTATACAGGTTCTTATAACCACTTTGTAGATTTTGCCATTTCAGTTTTGTCTCCCAGGACACATCTCTTACTCATTTTTCTTCCTATTCTTTAAATACTATCAAAATGGTCTCTTTCTTTTCAGCCTGAAGACACTCGAACCAATGAGAAAACAAAGTAGCCTTTTTTTTTTTTCTTTTTTTTCCCCTGACAGAATATGTTCTTCTCTTTAACTATATTGGCCAACATATTTGCTGCTCTATGACACTCAAGATGAAATATAAGATCTCACCACATTCAACTCAATGGGAGTTTTGCTATTGATTTTTCTGTAGCCAGGATATCAACTGTTAGCCATATCTTTCAGTTTTCTACCCAACACTGAGTATATGTGAGGAGAATTATTTTTTCATCTATACATAATACAACATTATTCTGTGCACATTTAAGAACAAAACCTACAGACTAAACCCAGGTGTGTATTTATAGCAAGTTAGTCAGTAACTTGTAAGGCCATAGGAAAAATCTTATCCCCTAGCCAAGGTGATATTATTCAGCATAGCTCATCTGGGGCTAATATATATCTAAAATAACTTATTCATGTAGCATGACCCTTTCTCATACTCCTTTGTCACATTTCCTTCCTAAATCATTAATATCATTAATATTTTTTTTTATTGCTGAAAAGTAAGAAAACACACGTAATAGACAGTTTCCATCTCACCTTTAGATGTCTAAATGCCTTTAAAACTGTAGCCCTAACTGATTTACATGCATTCAAAACTGAGAATGGGCACCTTAAAAGGTTGCTTAATATTCATAGCCATGTACTTGTCAATTGTTTTTAATGAAAAATCACAGAAACATGCTATGAAACACTCTAGTACTTATTGTGGGCAGGGTTTTCTAAATGTATGTGTTTACATTTGAGCTACTTGTCTGGGTTCTCTTCAGCATTGCTGAAGAAAGATTGTCATTTGGGAGCATGATTAACCTTTCCTAAAGCTGACACCTAGTAAGATTAAGTGGATCATGTCTTAAAATGCCTGTCTCTCCATTAATTTTAAGAGAAACTTGGAGTGAGTTCTGAAGTTGAAGCTTTCTATGCTGTAGACATCAATATTATAAAATATGACTCACAAACAATGTTAATATGGGTGCATGTGTGAGCACTTGTGCATGTGTGGGTTCGTGTGTGTCATCCTATAATTTCAATGGAAGGTTAGTGGTGAGATAATGGGATATGGATTCCATGTTCAATTCAAGACCCTGAAACATATTTATAACCTTTACTAATTCCTTACTCCACATTCTCCCCAGGGAAAATGGGACAATACTTACCTTTCTAAATCAGATGTTCTAAGGGAACTGGTTCATAGTATGCGTGAAATACTTCTGAGATTTCGCACGGAAGGTTTGGAAAATGTTACAGTATTAACTTGCTTTTTCCCTTTTCTGACTTCTGATTCAAGTGCCTCTGCCAAACTCAGCTTAAAAACAATTTTAAAAAGGAACCAAAGTTTCACTGCAGTGAATTAATCCTGGACTTTAAGTGGTAACAATATCTACAGAATGTGCTGTTTTGGATAAGGCTAAGTGTAAAGAGAGATGCATTAATGAAAGGAAAACAACTTTTCATGTTCGCTGAACAACAAAATATGCAGTAGGCTCTCCTTTGTGTTTGATTATAAAGTTTTTGAGAAGATAAAGCCTTCTGGCAATACATCAAACCCTCCTGCTTAGTTTCAGTCTAACAACTCCAAACCGAGTACTTCTTTACAACTTCCTTCCACAGTGCTCATTAGAATGTCCTTAGGTTTTCCTCCAGGCAATGGCAGCCATAGTATGTGCTGAAGGATTTGTCGCTACAGATATTAATACACCATCAAATAGAGAAATTCTTTTTAACTCTGTGTCAAATGCAAAATTATCATCACTAATACAAGAACTTTACAGTGTTCTATTTTTTTTTAATCTAATGCATTTTCATTAACGTAGCTCTCTCATCAAACTTGAGGGGGACTGTAACAGACAAACTATGATGACCTTGGACTGATTCAGCACTGAGCTTTTTAATTTGAATACATAATATTGTCTGGGAATACATATTCAAAAAAGGATAATATGGACTACAGGAATAACTTTTTTTTTTTTTTTACACAATTAAGTTACCAGTCCTAACCAGTATACTAATTCCAAAATTAATTCTAGCCATCTAAATAATATTTTAGCTGTATATATTTAGTGAATGATTCAAACACACAAAATACTGACCAGAATTTAAATTACAGAATTGCAGATGGTATCAGAATACTACTCCAAAAGTACTCTTTTCTGTGTTAAGGTCTTTCTGTAAGTCTACATAGATGAAACTTTACTGAAATTAGTATATTTAATTAGCTTTGACATGAAGATCTCAAAATATCTTTAAAATAGATTTTGTGGACAAATCAGAAACTGATTGACAAATCAGAAACTGACTGACAGCCATGTCTTAAACCAAGGATCATACACCTTCTGCCACAGGTATAGAGCATTTTCTCTTGGTTTTACATTACCATGATCATTTTTATTATTGTTGTTATTATTCACAGCATGTGAGTTTAATCTTGCCTCTGATATGCAGCAATGCACCGCTCTTTTTTTTTTTTTGTCTTCTAGGAAATGATTTGTGCTCCCTCCTAACATTGCATTCACAAGCGAGCTGTAACAGCTTAGCAAATAGATTTTCAGCTTCAAGCCTGGAGACTAAGCACAGGACAGGATCAGGCTTTAGGCTCCTTTCCTCCACGTTAGAATCTAAGCAGGTTCCTGTCCTTACAAAATGTACAGCCTATCCACTTCAGATGTTTATAAACCTCCAATTTTCTGTCTCAGTACTAAGCCATGTAGTTTGCAGTGGAAGGACAGCTAAGTGCTGTGTAATGTCTGCCAGAACCGGCTGGAAAGTCTCAGATCATATTTCCTCCAGAGACTCTGCCCCTCATCTCCAAGGTGATTTTGGGCAAGCTATTTTGTCTCATTCTCCATAAGACACAGATAATGACAATGATCTTCCTGTATAAAGAACTTTGCTATCTAAGGCCACAAAGCCTGGCAAAAGAAGTTATTATGGAATTGATCAAAATTGAGCTTAGGGCCTTACCAGACTGCTTGGTCTGAATTACCACCACCACTGAAAAGTCTCCCCTGCTCCATCCCTAACCTTCCCCTGTGCACTGGTGCAAAATCACCCTTCGTAGTTTGGTTATTTTGTGATGCACACAAACTGAGGCACGTGCTGGCTGACCAACTTTATTGTTCATGGAAGTCTGCTATAATTAAGCCTGACAAAGAAGTTATTAGCAACCTGCCTTTCCAGAAACTCAGAAATTCCTCTAACATCCTACTTCTGGTTTGAAAATGTACCTTATTAGTGAATTAGTCTGGAAAGTAAGAGTAAAATCCTCTTCACCACTTTGAAGTTCTGGAGAATTGAATGTAATATCTATTTTTTCCTCTTTTAAAATACATTTTAAAATTACCAAAAAGCTTTAGGCACAGGTTTTGAGCAAAAAAAAAAGGAATGTTGTTAGAATTTTGAAACTTCTCTTGGATAAGATCTGTGTAGATTTGAGGTTTGGACTAGAGACTTGTAAAGTAAAAATGTGATCACTGTTGCATAAGAACTTGAGACTACTTCCAAATTTCTTTACCAGATGTGATGAATCTTACTATAGTCAGTCAGTATGAAAAGAGTTTATATTAGATCCCAGTTAATATCTTGGACTGAAATCTTACGGTGCTACCAGGTTTAGGTAAAGAATAAGTAATACATTTCAGAAATTAAGTTGATCTGAGAGCAAAAATATTTTCCTTGAAAGAGTTTCCAAGTGATTTTCCTGTAACATTTTTGAAGGAGGTCCATTGTGATTGTTCTGAACAAGTTTAGAACAAGTTTCATTTTTCTTGCTTTTCCCTCCAAGGTTTTTTAAAAATCAAAACTGTTATTGAAAAGGTTATTGTAAATTCCTCTTAAGCCAAAGCCCATGTTCCAAACTGATTTTTATGACTTTTAATTTTTAAAAATAAAATTAGAAAAATAAAAGTTTTATTCTCAAATACTGATCCTTGTAAAAATAAAATTGTTTTGTGGAAAAAGTCTAATTTTATTCACAAACCTAAACCACTTTCAGTTTTATTAACTTGCACCTATTCTTTCTTTAATCTAAATGGAATCTATTTGGTTGCGATAAGAAGATAAAGTCTTCAAAATTTGCACTATATTGTTGGAATATTGTCAGTTTTGTGTATAATTACATACATATTTCTTGTTTCATTTGTACAGCAACTTTAAGAAATAAGGAGCCAAATTCTTCCATGGTGTAATATCACTAATGCAGCTATGTTTACATGAGCGATGCGTTTGGTTTATGGCTTTTACATCTGAATAATCCTTTTAACAAACAGTGCAAATCCTGTTCACACACCTTACATACAGCTTAACTCCACCTGAAAGGAAAATAAAGTCATCTTCTCACCACAAGTTACTGTCTTTTTTTTTTCTTTTCTTTTATTTAAGTAACAGCACTAGCACAGCAATCAACATGTACAATTTTGCAAAGGGCACACACATTTGTCACGAACGAGCAGTTTTTGAGGCTGCTTAAAGAATCACTGGCAAAGGTATTGACAAAAGGTGATTTAATAGAATTTTATAGAATCGTGACTTAACAAAATTCGATGGCAAGGTTCACTCTATTACTCATTACATGGATTAAGTACATACAGGGAAAATCATGTTAGAATTGTGTTAGAGTGATTTGTGCAGAGATTGAGGACGAAGGGTAAGGGAAACCCTCCCTTTGAGTCATGAGGTTCAGAGAAGACCCGGCTGGATCCAATCTTAGTCTCAGACTTGGACAACGGCTTGTGTCTAATACAAAAGGGATAAGGAGACCCTCCCGTTGAGTTACGAGGTTCAGAGTAGACCCCCTTGCTCTCTAAACTCCTTCTCAGAGAGGAGTCTAGGTGCGGCTGCATCTACCCCTAGTCTCAGACCTGGGCAACGGTTTATAACTAAGGGGTTAAGCGTGTTTAACAGCAACAAGATCTTAACAATACTTAAGCATTAATCAATTTGGCAGCTACAAAAGGAGTTGGTCAGGCTTACTACAAATACTAAAACAACTTAACTA
>NW_009225267.1:0-1448 GCF_000690835.1 Fulmarus glacialis
GCGCCCCCCTCGGCCCCCCATGGCCCCCCCGGCCACGCCATAGGGTCTCACCCAGGTCGAGGTGCCCGTCGAGCTGCAGCCCCGACGCCTGGGTCCCCGCGGCCAGCAGCAGGAGGGGGAGGGGCAGGACCCCCATGGTGGCCCCGGCCCCGCCCGGTCACCGCACCTGGGGACGGCGAAGGGACACTGGGACTCACTGGGAGGCACTGGGAGGACTGGGATAGGGACTGGAGGGGAACTGGGAGGACTGGATGGGGAACTGGGAGCACCAGGAGGCGTGGGATGGGGACGGGGAGGGAACTGGGAGGAGTGGGATGGGGACTGGGAGGAGTGGGATGGGGGCTGGAACTCACTGGGAGGCAACGGGAAAACTGGGATGGGTACTGGGAGGGAACTGGGAGGATGGGGAGAGGAACTGGGAGCACTAGGAGGACTGGGATAGAGACTGGGGGCACTGGGAGGGTTGGGATAGGGACTGGGAGGGAACTGGGAGCAAATTGGGAGGGGCACTGGGAGCACTAGGAAGACTGGGATAGGGACTGGGGGCACTGGGAGGACTGGGATAGGGTCTGGGAGGGAATTGGGAGGATGGGGAGCGGGACTGGGAGCACTAGGAGGGCTGGGAGGGGCACTGGGAGGACTGGGATAGGGACTGAGGGCCCTGGGATGGGTGTCCCAGGGAGAACTGGGAGGGGAACTGAGAGGACTGGGATAGGGACTAGGAGCACTGGGAGGAGTGGAATGGGGACTGGGAGGAAACTGGGAGGACTGTGAGGAGTGGGATGGGGACTGGGGGCACTGGGAGGATTGGGATGGGAACTGGGAGGGAACTGGGAGGACTGGGATAGGGACTGAGGGCCCTGGGATGGGGGTCCCAGGGAGCACTGGGAGGGGAACTGAGAGCACTGGAAGGACTGGGATAGAGACTGAGGGCACTGGAAGGATTGGGATGGGAACTGGGAGGGAACTGGGAGGACTGGGAGGGGCACTGGGAGCACTGGGAGGGCTGGAACGGGGACTGGGAGGGAACTGGGAGCACTGGGAGGACTCGGCTAGGGACTCGGGGGCACTGGGAGGGGCACTGGGAGCACTGGGAGGGCTGGAATGGGGACTGGGAGGGAACTGGGAGCACTGGGAGGACTGGGGAGCGTGGGGAGGGTGACTGGGAGGGGGACTGGGAGAACTGGGAGAACTGGGAGAACTGGGAGGGGCGCTGGGAGCACTGGGAGGGGGTCTGGGAGCACCTGGAGGGCTGGAATGGGGACTGGGAGGGGAACTGGGAGGCGGGGGGGGGAACTGGGAGCACGGGGAGGACTGGGAGGGGGACTGGGAGCACTGGGAGGGCCCCATCCCTGCAGCTGCTCCCACAATGCATTGCTGGAAGGTGCCCCCCCC
Organism: Fulmarus glacialis; assembly: GCF_000690835.1. Classification (NCBI taxonomy): domain Eukaryota; kingdom Metazoa; phylum Chordata; class Aves; order Procellariiformes; family Procellariidae; genus Fulmarus; species Fulmarus glacialis. The sequence goes on from NW_009225267.1 coordinate 1,396, forward strand.
TCCCCCTCCAGCTGCTGCAGCTGATGGGAAAGAGCAGCTGGGGGGGCGGGGCA
>NW_009225268.1:0-7146 GCF_000690835.1 Fulmarus glacialis
CTGCCGGCTGCCGCCGCCGCCCTTCCAGCAGAGCCCGCGTCCAGCCCTGCTCCGCAAGTAAGGGGTGAAACGGTGTCCTTCATTCGTTTAATGCTTTTTCCCTCTTTCTTGGGCAATGGTTTCCCTGCAGTCGAGTGTCAGGAGAACCCTGCGGTCAGCCTGTCTGCCTTGGTAAAATGGCAGTTGGTTAGCTACCAAATAGACTGAAATCTAATTTTCTGTTCATTCGCAATTCCTGTACTATTAGTGAATCAGTAAAGAGAAGTCTTGGGAGTGAGGATTCTGCGATGAAGTATCAAGGTTCAGGGATGAATGTAATACAAAGTTTGGGTTAGGTTTTTTTCTTAATCAAGGTACGTATTTCAAAGAAAAATTAACTTACTTGAAAAGAATTTAAGGTTGTCGGTTTCCTTCACCTTGCGCTAGTAGAGTGACTAAATGGTGATTAGTCACTGTAAAGAGAACACGAGAACAGAGTCGGTCTAGCCTGCTGAGTCTTCATTGAGTGATTTCCTAGCATTGCTGCAGAGGTATGTGCAATGTCGTGATCAACTCCAGCCTGAGGTCCAGACGGGACTTTTGTAAAGCCTCGGTAAGGCTGTCCCAAAGATTTTGTCCGTGATTTTTTGAATGCCAGAGCAGATTCACAATTTAGATTGCCGTGACTTCTAGTCGAGTCTGATTTACCTGCTAAGTTTACTGATGCTGCAGCGTGGAGCTTTAATGTGGTAAGCAGGGACTCTGCCACGTAGAAATAGTGGGCTGGCACAGCGGGGATTTGTCTCAGTAGGCAGTTTTCACAACCAGCTTTAAGAGTCGCTGTTCATCCTTGGTATAAAGTCTAAGCTTTGCCCTTTCCTAGGATTTGATATTGCTTGCAAAAACCATTAACGTGAGAGGACGTAAAGATTAGCCCCCACTGACTCCCCGGGCTCAGCGGCTCCCAGTCCTCGAGGACGGCCACCCCGTGCGCTGGGCATGCTTTCCCTGGAAAGCTGCTCCTGCGTACTTTGACCTGTGCTGACAAGAAGGCCACTTCTTCGGCTGAGTCAAAAGCATCCCCTTGCCCTTCCCAGAAGGGTGTGTGCCGACAGGATGGGAGGTTTCGGGCTGAGGGCTGGTGCCACCGGCCTTGTCTTTCCTCGTTGCTGTCGCTGCTGCCTTTTGCTATTACAGCATGTGTGTGTGAAAGAGCACAGGTACAGCTTTCCGAAGCCTTGCTTTGAAACCTCGCTATCGGCACAGAATGAGTGGGTCAGCGCTGGTCCCTGGAGCAGCCGTAGCAGGGAGTAAGGTTGGTGAGCGTAGTGGACAGCGTGTAGCAGCGGGATTGAGCAGGCGCTCTGCCATCATCCCTGCTCTGCTTGGGCCACGGCGAAGGGGCTGTTTTGTACCCGAGTTTCTTCAGGTGTGTGACCAGGACCTTCTGAAGGGCTTGCTGATGGAGCTGCTGCAGCAGAGCTATGCTGTGTTGATGGCTCAAAACCATTTCGGATTTAGAGAGATCCCTACAGCCCCCTTCTGAGAAAGGAGGGACAGAAGGTTTTTCCAAGTTGAGAGTTGCTTTCTCTCAACTTCTCAATTTAATGACTGTTTGGAATCAGTAATACTTGATTATCATTAGCTTCTGAGGATAGTACAGCAAGTTTGGAAATCGGAAATAGAGGTTTGGAAGGTATCTAGTCCATTGCCATGTACTGGGGTTGAATCCCGTATATTGGGTATCGGATGTGGCAAGAGATTTCACAGCTTCTCTGGGAAAGCTGTTCTAGTATGATGCTGTGCTAGCTGAAAGCTGGCAGAATATCCAGCTTTGCTGCAAATAAACTTGATACAGTCATGTTGCTATTACCAAAGATGGGAGAGAATAAATAATGACAACTTCTTTATAAAAAAAAAAACGTGCTGTGTTTGACACGGTGTTATGTTACCATGCCCTTCTTTCTGAAGTTAAAGAAAACTGATTCCTTTAAGCTTTCTTGTTAGGTCACATTTTTCTAATTCTTTTGCTTTCTGTTTCTCTCTGCTGAATATTTTCCAAGTTGCTGTGATGTGTCTCAAGAGCTGAACATCTGTTTCAGATAGCAGTTTGACTATTGGTTACATCCAGCTTTGTTAATTATATCACTGGATGAGATCTTTCGAAAGCGTTTTCGTGTGGGTTTTTTAGTTTGTCATCCATTTTAACCCTAAGCTATTTTCTTATCCTTTACTGTAATTCTGCTGCCCCATATTGCATCAGTTTCTCCTTCATACAGGTAGTTCTTTGAATTTGGTTCACAGAATTGTATTTTGATGATTTCAGACAATTTCTGCAACTTGCCCTGGATCTCTCTTCAGAATATGTCTGGTGCTTATTCACACCAAGCTTGGTGTCAATTGGAAGTTTTATGAGTAAGCTCCTTACTTTGTGATCTAAATCATGGGGAAAATATTTAATGGAACTAGACTAAGCAAAAAGCCTCGTGCAGCCCATTTAAGATGCACTCCTTGGATTACAGAGACCCAGTCTTTAAAAGCAATCTTTAAATAAGTTAAAAATTAAAATTACTTCATAGTGACTAAATCATACTTCCTCAGGTGGCTTAGTAGAATAGAGAGAACTTGGCAACACTTTAAAAGAGGATATTTGCTCAGGATTATTTTCCTGAGCTTTGTGTGTGGTCCTGTAAGATGATTTGGGGCATCAGAGGTGGTGAAAAAACAGTCACTTGAAATTGCAGTGCGCGTGGCACTTTCTGTTCAGGGCCCCGCTGCCCTAAATGACAGTTACACAGCATATAGGATTTATGGGTGCCTTTTCTGCTAACATAGCGCTCACTGTGAATCTGTTCACCTCATCTCCTGCTGTGTGAAAGCTTACTGAATTAGTATTTTCTCAACAGTATGGAACAAAGCATTTGGAAGAGAACTACAGACAAAAAAAAGGTTAATCAAACTGTTACGAGAGAAGCATGTTTGGTATGGGGGACTGATTAGCAAGGCATAGTCTCCATCCACCTTGTGCATTAATTTTGTTACAGGAGTGATTTCCTTTTTGGATATTTGAATAACAATCCCAATAGGACTTCTGCCTGATTTCTTCATACCACTCAAAATGTCCAGTACCTTCAAACCGTGTGGTCATATTCTACTTCTGTTTCATTACCTTTGTTTTTCTTTTCTCCCAAATAGGTGTAACCTCCAAAAGCGCCTTCACTTCAGACTATGATGGGATTGTTTTGGTTGTTGCTGCTTTACATCCACATACTATCACCCATGTTTGCTGGAAGTGTCACTCGAGTCTATTACCTGGGGATCCGCGAGGTGCACTGGAACTATGCTCCTACAGGAAAGAACGTACTCGCTAACCAAAGCATTGCACATAACCTGTATGTTTAGTTCTATAAGAATTTAGTCTGGTACTGGCTTAAAATTAATTTTATGAGTAATTTCATGCAAGTATTCTGGGGCATCTAAGCAAGCAAGAGACATGGTCTGATAGATGTCTGATCTTTATGAGCTTAATGTTTGTTTTATCGTAGGAACATAGAAACTGTATCAGTGGGAAAAAGAATGGTCAGTTTAGTGGAGCATCCAGTGACCGGTGCCCGTACACTGGAGGGAAGCACAGACGCTCTATAGTAGGACGGGCTGTGCAAGACTCTGCCCCGGGCTTTCATTTTTCTTACTTCTGGCTAGTGATCAGCTTGTGTATCCTGAGGCAGGATGACTTTTCACCTTGATGTAAATGACTTCACAGAGCCGGCTTGTTTTTGTTTAAATGGAATTTCAATTAGACTTAACTTCCTGCATGAAAGTTTAGGGCTTGTTTCAAAAATGTTTTGTTTTTGTTGCAAAAGTAGATCTGGAAACTGCAATAATTACTTTGAGTCACTACAAAAACAGGGTTTGGTTTTAGTTTTCAAAACACCAAACCTTTTTCTTTGGTGTTTTGTTGTTGGTTTTTTTTTGTTGTTGGGGTTTTTTTTGCATAGCTTTCCACAGCTTTTTAAAGGCATTTGTGCTCCCCCCTCCCCCCCTCCACTTTTTAAGGGAAATTACCTGTGTTTCTTGACCTGTTCTCAGTCATTTACTCCTCCATAATATTGGGTTTATACATATCTTCCAGGAACAGCACAGCAGGAATGACAGAAAAACATCAAGGTCTGTCAGTTAAGCATGGAAAAGTCTCTGTTCTCTGGAGAAGCTGAACAGACTTAAATTAGTTCACAGAAAAGGAAATCCCCTGAAATTCAGGATTAATAAAGATATTATTGCTGACTCCTGCAGTGATAACAAATGCAGTGGTTTTTGTTTGCCTTCTCTCATAATACATGAAGAGAAGGAAATGAAATTCAAGGCCATTAAACTTCAAAGCAATTTAAAAGCTGTTCTGTCACTGCAAACAATTAGCTAATGGGACTTATTTGTACAATGATCGCAGAAACCAAATTGCTAGCAATAAGAAAAGGATGTGATATTGATATGAATGATAGAGGTAGTAAAATGCTTGAAGAATTTTTTTTGTTGGGAAGAAATGGACTATGTCAGGGGAAAAAAGGCAGATCTGCAAAATGAAGTACGAATTATCTGTAAACTCTTTGCTAATAGTGGCTGCAGGGATGACTTTGCAAAGGGATGAGCTCTAGATTGTATAGGTAGAGCCCAGCCCTTTACAATTTTGAATGACGAGGGCAATGCTTAATGTTTTGGTCTCAGCTGTTCATCTTCTGGAGATATGCATTAGAGTTTGCATCTATTTCTGGGCTACTGATACACTGCAGGGTGATTGATACTAAGGGGGAAGTGGGGGGAGTAACGTCAGCTCTCATTTAGGCTGGTCCCACTAATACCTGGACCATGATTCATCTCTTATCTACTAAGAATTAGCCATAAAGAGCAAATATACTCATGAGTTGAACTTTAGTACCTGTATGAGGTTTTAACTCTACGTGCTGTGTGCATACTTACCTGCCTGACTTGTCTGCCATTCTACAAGTAATTCAGAATCTGTTAAGTAGAAAATCGTCTTTTAGACTGTGATTTTTGGCCAGAGAGCTCAGGAGATTCCCCCCGTGCCCTCCTTGTGATTTAGCTGCAAGTGCCACAAAGGCATTGAAGTGAGTTTCTAAAAGCCCAATGAAGGCTGAAGCAGGCATGAGAAGGGCTTCGGTCTTCCCTGTGTCACCCATGTGTGATTGTCAGAGAAGCACCATCCTTCCCATTCCTTGTTTGCACTGCACAGTTCAGGGGTGCACTTTGTGTCCGTTTGTGAAGAACTGGGGATGAGGCCGTGGCCAGGCACGGCGGCAGGCGTCTGGCCGTGCTTGTGGCTGTGGTCCCAGGCTCACCAAGCTGTTAATGTGCTGATGTCCCCTGTTGGGTTTCACATGCTCAGAAAGCAGACAAGTCTAATGGCCAGTGCTGCCTGTTTCTCAAGCAGGCTGCGCTACCCATGTCACAGCAGTCAGAGATGTGGGACGAGGAAGTTCGTGGATGGCTTAGAGCATGCTAGGGTAGAGCGCAGGTGGTCCTCTGTAATGCCAAAGTTTTCGGGCTTACCTGGGAAAGCAGTGTGTCATCATCACTCTGTGTTATCAACCAGCTGGTTTATATAATGCATGACTCATGGTGCCTTTCCCTTTTTCTGAATTTAACAGCAAGGCCTCAATATTCCTCCAGCCTGGCAAAGACAGGGTGGGAAGCACGTACAAGAAATCTGTCTATAAGCAATACACAGACTCCACGTACACCACTGAGATTCCCAAACCTGGCTGGCTGGGGTTCCTTGGGCCCATCATCCGAGCAGAAGTGGGGGATACCATTAAAGTACACCTAAAGAATTTTGCTAGTCGACCGTATACAATCCATCCTCATGGTGTTTTCTACGAAAAGGACTCTGAAGGTAAATGACTCACTGCCATAAAGGAGACAGGTTTTTCTCACTGGGAACGTAGGGGTACGCACTGAGGAGAGATGTCTGTAAAGCTACAGACTTGTTTAGCCCAAAGCTTTATTGCTGGAAAGCAACTGCACTTAGGTGTTTAGTGAAGTCACCTGATGTTTGGTTAGCAGGTTCATGGGTCTGGGAGTAGTTTCCTGACCTAGGCATTACAGTACCCAGCCCAGACTTCTTGATTTTTTCAGAAGAACCTCGAAAGCTTGTTAGTGGGAGAGTGGTGCAGAAGGAAGAGAGCTATATTCATTATTTGAAGTGCTGTAGTATGAGAGTCATGAGTGTGATGAGCTTCCGGGAGTTCACAAGAATGGTGAAGTATGAGACCGAAGAACTGCTATTTGAAGCAACCCTAGAGATTGTAGAGAGGCTGACTGTGGCACATTGCGGAGTTGAAGGCCAAGTAGCAATAGGCAGAATGGGAATCATCTTCCTGACTCTGTTTACTGGGCAAGCTGACTTACAATGGCTCTGTGCCTCAGTTTCTCTTTGCGACAATGATGATTAAACACTAGTTTAGCCTTGGGATGGTGAGTCTCGCTTTGAAATCTGCTACCCAAGTATATACGTGCAGCTTTCTACTGAGTGAGAGTGGCTCAGTATAAGCTTACATGTGTGGACATCTCTACTCTTCTTGAATGGATGTTGTGATTGCTCAATTGTTCTAGGATCCCTGTATCCCGATATGTCCCCCCAGGATCAGAAGAAGGATGATGCTGTTTTCCCAGGAGGGAATTACACCTATACGTGGACTGTCCCTGAAGATCACAGCCCAACTGCTGATGACCCAAACTGCTTGACTTGGATCTACCACTCTCATATTGATGCACCAAAGGACATTGCATCTGGATTAATTGGGCCATTACTTACATGCAAAAAAGGTAAAAACTCCAAGAGAAAGCAGCTGAGGGCTGCAGTTTCATACTGTGAAGATTTTGTGGTGACTTGAACAAGGGTAGGATGAGAAGATAGTCCTGTGGGCAGCTCCCAGCTTCACAGGGGAAATGCAGCATGACTGGAGAAGACAGTACCCATGTTCTAGCTGGGTTCTGGTCATTACATTGTCTTTATCCCTTAGTGGCTGGGCATGTGAGCTTGTAGGCCTCTTGATCTGAGAGAGCTATTTCAATCCATGTTGAAAGCAGGACTCTTGATTGAGACCTAGTTTGTTTATTAAAAAAAAATGGGGACTGTTTGATTTCAGCAGG
>NW_009225268.1:7177-27548 GCF_000690835.1 Fulmarus glacialis
ACTGAAGCAGTTCAGCCATGCAGTGGCAGAGCTGCTTGGGAGTGAGAAACGTATTAGCAGGGATATATTAGAAAAGAGTGAGCTTGCTAGAACTCTGCAATGAGCTGTGCTAGGATGGTGGGGAAAGCATCTATCCCTAATTTGTGTGATAAGAGTTACTCTTCTATTGGTGTTTTAATCCCTTGACTGATGTCTGCTTTTCTGCATGGGTGGGTATTCATTCATCTTTTCTTTCACCCTAGGAATACTGACTGGCAGTTCTCAAAGACGCCAGGATGTGGACGTTGATTTCTTCCTGATGTTCAGTGTGGTGGATGAGAACCTAAGCTGGTACCTGGACGAGAACATAGCGTCGTTCTGCACAGATCCAGGCTCCGTAGACAAAGAAGAGGAGGAATTCCAAGAGAGCAACAAAATGCACGGTCAGTGTCACCTTTGTGAAGCCATTGACTCTGCCCAGACACTCCAGGGATGTCAGTGCTCTGGTATCTTGAAATGCATTTTCTGCTGTTGTATGCCAGGGTGTGGGTAGAGGGGAGAAGGAAGACAGTAAGCTCTGAGGTCATGTGCTAGTAAACAATATTGCAAGGACAGTGCAACCACTCCAGAAAAACGAAGTGTTATTTTGATTTAATCTTTGGCTTGAGTGAGCCTTTGTTAGTTGTTTGGAGATTTTGAGTACACTTCATTTTAGGAATGAGTTGTGGAGCTGGACCCTCCAGAACAAGAAGAAGAAGATGAGTTCTGGTTAGGTCCATCCTTCAAACATGTCTGTACTGTGACCTGCTGGCAGAAGCTCTGAAGGCCCCTTTTCTAATCTCTGATTTTTGGCTTGCTTGGTCTTGCAGCTATTAATGGTTATGTGTTTGGGAACCTCCCTGCGGTGACAATGTGTGCTGGGGATTACGTTTCATGGCATCTCTTCGGGATGGGCAATGAAATTGATGTTCATACAGCCTACTTTCATGGAGAAATGCTCAATATTCGAGGCCATAGGACAGATGTGGCCAGCCTCTTCCCAGCCACTTTTGTTACAGCAGACATGATCCCCAGAAACCCTGGGAGATGGCTACTGAGCTGTCAGATCAATGATCACATACAAGGTAAGGCAGAGGTTGGAATATGTCCTGCACTCTGCGGCCTCCTTTTTTTCTCCCAGTGTGGTCCTGTGACGTACAGTGTGGTAGGGGACAGTGCCTTGGGCAGCATTCCCACTAAAAACGTCCCTAGATGAGTGGGGTGATTCTTTGTCTTGTATAAATTGGGGTGGATTGATTATTAATGTGCAGGCCAGCCTGACTTGTACCACTGTATGATGTTCCATGTTGATCAGTGGTGAAGACAATAAGTTTGGTACAGCTGAAAGCTAAGATGAGGCAGTGCCTTAAAAGTTCTAGTCCCTCTAGGAGGCACTTGCATGGTACATCTGAGAATAGCAGAAGGCTCTATTCGCTCTCTGTCCGTATTTCCATAGCATCCAATATCTAAGGTAAGAAGCTCTGCTCACTAACAGAGAAAACTCCTTGCTGTGGAACCACCTGATCACCTTCTCCTGGCCATGTGCATTTTGGGACAACAGAGGAGGAATGGCCAGTTTGTGGTAGGAATATGGGACTGTGTTCATTGCCTGGTCAAACTGGCTGAGAGGGGTTAAGCATGTGTGTCCTCCACCATGTCTTGGACAGCTGGGATGGGGGCACTCTATGAAGTCCGGCCCTGTTCTCGGGAAGCTCCGGCATCCACCCTGGAAGGGAGAGTTCGGAAATACTACATAGCTGCTAAGGAAGTACAGTGGGACTACGGACCTTCAGGGCTCGACCAAAGCAGTGGGAAACGGCTGAGTGAGGCAGGCAGGTAAGCAAGAGCCTGATGGGCTAGGGTGGTGTTTGGGAGTCTCTGCTCTGTGTTGGTGAGGCTGCTGAGGGAAATGTGGAATTAATTTCTTATCAAAATACATGCCTGCAATTCACATGGAGTACACTTCCTGGGAAGGCAGATCACCCCATCTGGAAATGTAGGCTGCTGTAGCTAGACTGTACCGAGAGCAGTACTAGGTTCATAGCCTTACCCACAGACTCCAGGAGTCCCAGCTTATGTAGAACAAGAGCTGCCACATTTGTCTCTGGGCTTCATTTCTGCTTGCTGTGCGTGACCTAGGAACAGATCTGTATATTTGATGAACTATTAAGAAAGCACATCTTGCAGCAGACACAGGGTGGCAGAGCTAGCCTGCAGACATGCTTCAGTGTAGCCTGCTGCAGCAAGCAATTTCTAGGAAAGCAAATGCAGTGACCTCAATGTCAGCCTTCCATCCCGCATTTCAGATGGTTGTGCTAGCAGTTGGTGAGTAGTTTCCCGTTCAGACTTTGGCTAACTGAAACAGAGACTTTCCTCCCCCTCCGTTCCCTTCCCTGGGAAACTGTTGGAGAGGATATACCTCTTTCAGATGGAGAAGTAGAAATGCGGAGCAGTTAATGATTTACCCAAAGCCACGCAGCAACACTCTTACAGACCTTAGAACTGACAGCTCCTTAGACCTCTGAGCTGGCCTTGTAACTAAGCTGCCTCTCCTGCAAGGCATGTTATGTCTGTCTGTGTGTTTGGAGAGGGTGCTGGTGGAGGAAATAAATCTCTCTTTACAGCTGTTGTGTGAGGGTTTTTTCCAGTTACGATTGCAGTTGTCCCCTGGGCTGTCCCCTGGCCTCTGAAGAACTCGGTGTTTTAGCAGTGCCTTTCCAGTTACTGCACTGCAGTTCTGTTCACTGCCCTCTCATGCACACCTTGTGTAGGGGTGCTGTTCAGAGCTGTGCCACTGAGCCTGGCTGAGAGGGCTGCGTGCCAGAGGTGCTGCCTGAACACAGCGGGTAGATGAGTCTGTAGGACGAAAAAGTTTCACAGGGACAAGCTGTGCTTGTTCCAAACCAGATATGCTGTCCTTGTCTGAAAAGCTGCTTGATTTGGAGATGCTGCTGGCATTGCCAGAGGGGTGTGGGGAGGGAGCAGGAGAACAGGACTGATTTTCATAGAAATGACCTGATATTTGCTTCTTGCATTTAGCCCTGCTGAGCAGTTTTTCAAGCGTAGCCACTACCGAATTGGGGGAGTCTATTGGAAGGCAAAGTATGTGGAATATACTGATGAGAGCTTCCGTGAGGAAAAGCAGCAATCAGAAGAAGAGAAGCACCTTGGGATACTTGGTAGGAATCATCCAGCAACCCAAATCCTCTTTCAGTACCAGTGAGAACGATGCTGATGTCGGGAGTACCAGTCGGCTGTAACTGTCCTCTCATTTTGTGGTGCAGTCAGTGGCACAGAGGAGGTGTTTCACAGCAGTTACATCTAAGAGTGAGGGGGACAGCCCTAGGATGTGGAAAGGTGGAAGAGACAGAATTGCTCTTCTGCCGGGCCATCTTCAGAAGTTAGTAGTAAAGGCTGGGGGACACAGTATAGTGTTTGTAACTGGAGCTAAACGGGTCACAGTAATAGGCCCTGGTTATGTGTTTTTGAGCATCTTCAAGGCATGCTACAAACCCCACTTTCTCACAGAAAGCTTCCTCTTTCGAGTGGGCGCGTGCTCTGTTATAGCCAGGTAACAGTGCGGGTGGTGTAGAAAGATGGGAGAAGAAAATAGGCAGTCTGCAGAGGCAAATGAATCACATGTGAAGGCTGTGGCGTACGTGGTAGAAGCATGTAGGTGTCGTCCAATTTCCTGCATCAACAGCGACTAATAATCTAGTGACACCAGAAATTAGCAATCCCAGCAGAGGCCACAGAGGAAGGAGCACGTGCAGTGAAATACAGACTGGGAGGGGGGAAGAGAATAGTGGAGAGAGCAAAAAAGAAGTATAAGCAGCTGAATAAAAGTTAAATGGTGGAGTTGTGCATAGGAGAGATGCAGTGTAACTGTCAGGAGCTGACAGCGTTTTGCTGGGCCTTGGGAACCAGGGGAAAAATAAAAAAGGATTAGCATTACCAGCAACAGCCACATTTCTATAGAAAGACAAGTGACTGAGGGAAAACTTGGATATGACTTTGTAGAAAGAAATTACAGATATTTTCTACTGGTAAACTAAAAACACTGATGGATTATTTGATGAAAATCCCCGGTCAGATAAACGAGTGACATCTGTGGAGGGAGTGACATGAACTCATTTGAACTGGCTAACTAAAGCCAACTCGATAAAGTGGATGGGATGTCTAGAAGAGATAGGGGGCCATGAGGAACAGGGAGCTGCTGAATGTGATGTGGTGCAGTGCGGACAACCCACGGTGCACGGGCATGCGCCGGTGGCTTATGCTGTCTGTTCGTGCCCTGAAGTACAGGAAGCTGTGCTGTGGGGAGGGCTGGGTGGTTGGTTGTTAGCGCTGTCGGTTTTCTTCAGGGGGCTGTTAGACATACCACCTGTGAGCACCTGGCCGTTCCTCACCCTGCCACTTGCTCCTGCTGCCCTCCATGGTTTCCCTCGCAGCGGCTGGCTGTGGTGCTGCCCAAAGTCCCGTGTGGTTACCAGACACTGCAGGTAGCCTATCCAGGTCGCTAACCATGCAGCAGGTTGCTTGCTTTTTGTTCTGAGTCTGTTGTCTGTTGGTTTTATGGCCTACATCAGTTGCCTGAGACGTTTAATGAACGGTGGGGATGGAGTCTGGGCCATCCAGGAGGGGAGCGATGGGGAAGAAGAAGAGGGAGCCCCATCAGTGGAAGAGTTGCAGTGGGATTGCCCTGTTGTGACGGACCACCATGCTAATGTGGTCCCTCTGAACTGCAAGGAGCCGTCCAACCCTAAGTCTTAATTGATGGAGGGGAGAGGGACACAGCTCCAGGCCTGAGGCGAGCCCTCTCACACATCAGGAAGGCGAGTGGTGCATTTACAAAGGGCTCGGCTCGGGGTTCCTCTGAGGAATCGGGGTGTCACCCAAAGGGGATGTTGAGCCCCAAGGCAGCAGTTGCTGGGGCGCAGAGCAGAGCCGGGGGAGGCCGTGGTTACCCGTGGCTTTCAGACGTTCTTTGCTGGGGGACCCGAGCACATGGAGGCACATTGAGATGTGTGCATCGAGGCTTGGGTCTCTGCCGGTTTTGCCGGGCAGCAGCCTGGCTTTGCTCATGCCCTGCCGTGGCTGTCGGGAGTGGTTTGTGGACCTGGGGGTCTGCAGGCTGGTGGGAACCGAGAGGCGTATTAAAGACTCATGGTTTCTTTCTAGCTGGCTGGGGCTGTGGCTCACAGACAGTGGTGGGCTTAGAGCATCTCGCACCTCTCTTTACACACCAGACCTCAGGCCTGAGGCACCCATCTTGGAAGGCTGAGGGGGCCTTATGTAGGTGGGTGAGAGACAGGGGCTTTTCCCGAGGGCATTTCAGCACATTTGACCACTTTTTTATTCCGTCTGCGAAGGCCTGAAGCGTCTTCTGAGTTCTGCTGCAGACACGAAACACTTTCAGATAATTCTTGTCAGCCCCTCCTGTCAGGGCTGAAGGGCCTTAGGCAGCACCGATGTGCAGGGGTGTCCACCTTTCTTCTGTGTCTTCTGCTCCCCTCAGCCTGGGTGAAAGGTGGCCCTGCCTTCTTTGGTTTGCCTGCTCACCCGGGGAGTTGCTTTGTTGCTGACATGCTCTCTCTGCTATTTGTGTAGGTCCAGTGATCAAAGCTGAAGTTGGAGACACCATCCTGGTGACATTTGTTAACAAAGCCTCCTGGCCTTTCAGCATCCAGCCTCATGGAGTGTCCTATGGGAAGGCGTGGGAAGGGATGTGGTACCATGACGGTTTGTGGCTCCCTTTTCTCGTGTAATTCAATAGTAATGCTGGTGGTGGAGCTCCACAGCTCCTCTGTGCCGGGGAGTTTCTGCAGCCGGGAAGGACTAGGTGTGCTCAGGAACTGGGTGGAAGCCAGTCTGGTCCTCTGAGCCTGCCTGAGGCCTCGCCGAAGGAGACTTTCCACTGAACTGGTGCCCAGGGAGGGTGCCAGAGGGAGCGTGGTTCCAGAGGTGCTATTTTTCAGATGAAAATTGTAAACCAAAGGTCTGACCATTTCTAGCTGTTTGAGACCCTGTGAGCAGAGGAACGTTCCCAGTGCACTCCAGCTTAGATAACCACGTGCTTCCAACATTCATCTCCCCAGATGCAGTGGGATCTGCTTTGTTATTTCCTGTCACCACGCCCGTCTCTGCCATGGCACCAGTGGGAATTTACATGGTACTGAGAGCAGCTCCCTGTGTGCCTTAAACACACCCACACCACACCTCAGAGATGCCGGGTATTTTAGTGACATGAATGAAGTAAAGCCCAGTAGGAATGTAGCCGGTGAGAAGATGTAACCACGTTTGTACAGGGACCTTGGGAATAACCATGCCAATCTCTGTTTTAAAGGTCTGTCCCAGAATGGGGTTTCTGTTGCGCCGCTGCACAACTTTACGTACCGCTGGACTGTGCCGAAGTACGTTGGGCCCACGTCCAGCGACCCTCCCTGCCTGACCTGGATGTACAGCTCTGCTGCGAATCCCATCAAAGACCCCAGTTCAGGTTTAGTAGGGCCTCTGGTCATCTGCAAGCCGGGCACTTTGGATGACAACAATAAACAGGTAAAAGGGGTTCTCCTGCCGTGCTCTTACCAGGTTCTTTGTTTTCTTTGAGAAAGAAGCATCAGCAAAACATTAGGGAACATAATAAAAACAAACGTATGATAGCGTAAGTCCAGGGGAGTCGAAGCAAAGCCACGAGGCAGGTTAACATGGGGACAGCTGGTGCCCAGGTCTCAGGTCGGAATGGCTAGCGTTCTGGGCTCCCAAGGGCTGCCCTTGAAATGGCTTCTGAGCTCTGCTTTAGAACTCATAGACAAACTTGGCTGAACAAGCGTACCTTGGATGTGACTTTATAGGTAACTTTTGTCCTGAGACTTGCGTAGCAGGCTGCTTTCAGAGGCATGTCGAATATTCATTGCAGTCTCAGAAACATTGAAAAGACATTGAAAAGACATTTTCACTTACAGGTGGTTTGTTTAAATGATATAACACTTTGAGGTTTGGGTGAACTGCGTTTCCTCTGCAAGATCAGTTCATTTTCAAGCAGAGCTGACTACAAAAAGCATGTGAAAATCCATGTCAGTCTTTGTGCTTTTGAGAGGTGAAATCTGAAGGGCGACCAGAACTCAGTCTTGGTATTTCACTCAGGGATAGTCTACTCCTGGCAGTAAGTCTAGGGAAAGCATTAAATTAGTGTATTGGGGAAGCGCAAGACAGGTTAGCAGAGCCTTATCGTGAAAAACAGTAGGCGACAGAAAAGCAACCTGATGCCATCCTGCCTACCCTGCGGTGTAGATGAGGGAGTGGCTGGCGAGTCTGAAAACCTGCCACGAGAGCCTCCCTAGAGGCGTTTGCTTTCTGTCTGCTTTCAGTGGTGGCACGATGTGGCTGGATTAGGAGTGCAGAAGAGATCAGCGTGTTACACAGGGTGGAAATGTGAATCTTCTGAGCAGAGAGGATCATAAATATATACAGCACAGTATATGAAGGAGTTGTGATAATGACAAAACATTTGCAGGTATTGAAAGGGTGTAAACCTCCCTAGAGGCGTTTGCTTTCTGTCTGCTTTCAGTGGTGGCACGATGTGGCTGGATTAGGAGTGCAGAAGAGATCAGCGTGTTACACAGGGTGGAAATGTGAATCTTCTGAGCAGAGAGGATCATAAATATATACAGCACAGTATATGAAGGAGTTGTGATAATGACAAAACATTTGCAGGTATTGAAAGGGTGTAAACAAAACAGACCTTTTTGGAAAGGTAGGACAGGGAAAAATCACCTGGGGCAGCAATTCTGGCTCCACGATCTTAGGCAACCCTTTAATGAATGCTTAATTGGGAAAGGTGCACGGCCACTCCTCATGCACCCGTGTGCCGCAGACTGGGAGTCGCTTAGCCCTCTCTGCAGGGTGTCTTCCTGGGTGCAGCTGAGGAAGCTGATATCAGAATGAGAATCTGTCAACAATGGGGATGTTCATCTAGTGGGGAAGCACACCATGCTTTGGAATGCATTTCTTAGGAGAATTAACATTTTCAAGGATTTAGGGTAATTAAAAAAATCCCCAGTCCAGGCCTGTGGTAGGAGAAAGGAGGGGTGGAACGTAGTCATCAGCCTGCCTGATGGGCTGGGCTCTGATCTCAGGTCTGATTTGGACAGGCGGTGAAACCTACACCTAAATGTAGGGATGGTGGGGGAAGGAGGCAATGACTTCATATCCTTGGCTGAATTTTGATCACTTTACTCATGTGAAATATCATGGAAAATCCACAAGTGGTGCCTCTCGTGGAAAAAAAGAGGAACATTCAATATGAGTAAAGGGACAGAGCCCTGGCCCTCAGTGAGCCAAGTTTTAAGATAAAGGGGAATATGAGATGCAGGCAAAACAGCTTTAACTGTAAGGATAGTTAATTGGTGCATTTTAAAAATTAACAGCCATCATTATGATTGTATCTTAGAAAGGGATCGACAAAGAATTTTACCTTCTCTTCAGTGTGTTTGATGAGAACCTCAGCTGGTATTTAAATGCAAACATAAAGTACTATTTGAGGATGGAAGAGACTTCTGTGAAAAAGGATGATGGCTTTGAGGAATCAAACAGGATGCATGGTATGGCCTGATGCTGTTCTGCGTGCAGCGGGAATGAACCTGCAAAACGTGGGGCGGTGTTCACCTAAAGACTGAGCGGGGAAGCTGGAGTGGCTGTGTTCTATTGGCCTGAAATCAAGTGAGGCCAGAGGCAGCGGGTGGGACATGGGACAAGGAGCACAGTCTCGGGAAGCGTGTCCTGAGCATATTCAGGGGTGAATTACAAGCAAGCTACACTTCCACTGGCAGGCCTGCCCTGTCAAAGTGTATGCACAAATGAATCTCTTGGCTGATATCTACCTGCAGAGAGTTAATTGTTTTCTCCTTTGCAGCCATCAATGGACTTATGTTTGGTAACTTACCTGGGCTGAATGTGTGTGAAGGAGACAGTGTGTCCTGGCACCTTCTGGGCTTGGGCAGTGAAGCAGATGTACATGGAGCTGTGTTTCAGGGAAACACCCTGCAGGTGAATGGGATGCGGAAAGATTCAACCAATCTGTTCCCCCACACATTTGCTACTGCCTTCATGCAACCTGATAACAAGGGTAAGTGCCTGCACATCTAACTTGGCAGCAGGAAAAGTCTCCCATTGTAGTATTTGCTCCTGTGGCTGATTCTTTAGCACAGTGTAAACGCTTACAGAGTGAGCTGTGCTTTAGATCCTGTTTGGTCCCACTTAGGAGGCCACAGCTCCTGTCTTTGCATCTGATTCTGGAGAACAGGAGATACAGGATCTTGTCCCATATTGTCTCAGACTGATTCTCTAGGCTGCCACTTCCTATTAAATATTTGTAGTAATAGCTCCCATGGACATTGCTGCCTGTGACCCACAGAAACATGCAAACATGTCTTTCAGAGTAAAGTAGCAGACCGTTACCAGAGCTTAACTCCCCTGTCCATGGCTTGTGGAGATTCATGTTTATGACAGACCCCAGTCTTCCCAGTCTGTGGGATAAGCACACAATACCGTGTCTCATTCACACAATGTGATGGCCTCAGCTGCCAGTTGTCTCCTCCCCTTTGGCATTTGCAGGCTAGATCTTTTACTTAACCAGCGTCTCAGCAGTGGTAGCACAGTTATGCCACTTCATTGATTTCTTCACATCTAATAAGCTGGTTATTGTGTAAGAGAGCCTCCTGAGATGATTTTTATTTAGGACTTTGTTGTGCCATTAAATCTAATAACCCCTTTTAGAATCGGCCTGTGGCAACCAAGCTCCCTAAACAAACACCCAGATACACACAACACACATACCGATGTCAGCCACGTCACAAGCTCTGCATGGGAAGCAGCTGTTTCCTGGGATTTTTAAAAGTAGCTGATTTCCTTGTTCATGCTGCCTCCCCCAGGGACTTTTGAGATCTACTGCCAGACGAGCAATCACTACCAGGCTGGGATGAGGGAACGCTACTCCGTTTCTAAGTGTGGAAAAAGGGATCCTGCTCCTGCCCTTCAGTACAAGGGGGTACGGACATATTACATCGTGGCAGAGGAGGTGGTGTGGGACTACGCGCCTGACCGAAGCTGGGAGAGGGAACGGCACAACCATTCTGTGGAGAGGTAGAGCCCTTCTTCTGGGGAAGCCTTTGGCAAAGTTTCTCAGTAGACCTTGGTGAAGCTTGTTAGGTATCTTGGCCATCTTGTGACACGGAGCGAATGCCACTGCTGGTGGTGCTGCTGATGGGAGCCGCAGCCCCCCGCGTCACTGCGCCCACCTTTGCAGCCAAAGCAGGTCTCTGAGAAACCCATTCAACTAGTGAACCCCCTGCCACAAGTTAGCTGTTTATTCCCTGTGAGCTTTTGGGTATCTCAGCACTCATTCTGCATTTCTCAGCTACGCCGATATATTTTTGAGCAACGAGAATGGACTGCTCGGCTCCAGGTACAAGAAAGCAGTTTACAGGGAGTACACCGATGGGACTTTCCAGACTCCCAAGGCCAGGATAAATGGTGATGAACACCTAGGGATACTAGGTAAGGATGTGTGCAGAGGGTACATCTTCCACTCACACAGGGATGGGACTTGGACTCTAGAGCTTCAGTGGCTAAGGGCTGTAGTCTGAAGGCTTCCTAGATGTTTAGGCATCCGCTGTGTATGCAAGTGAGGAGAAATTCAGACTGTCTCCTATCCAGGTTCTGGGTTCTCGTGCTTGCCTTTGCGCCAACTTTCTTTCATGTCTCAGGCAAAGTATTTTTCACACCTGCATTTCTCTGACTGTAGAACAGAAATAACTGCTGACTTCTAGGGAGCAGTTTGAGAGATGTAGGTGAAAATCTGTAGCTGTAAGAGAAATGCTTCTGGGGCAAAAGCAGGCAGGCCTTGGGAAATGGAGGAGCACATTACAATGTCCGATGGAAGTCTGTGGAGACAGTTCTGTGTTATGAACCCAGGACTATAAGTGGTGCCAGAGCAGCAAGGCTGAGGCAGTATATGCTGTTCAAAATAGGCTGCAGCTCTGATTTGTGACACTCTCAGGCCAAATTGAATATTACCACATTTTTTGAAACCAGCAGCAAGGCATGATCAAGACGCTGTGAAATGTAGCACAGCAGTATTCAGAAATCAAGCCTTAGTTGTACTGGGCACAGTTAAAATGCGTAACAACCTTCATTTCCCTCATTGTGAAACAGTCCAGTTTTCTAAGACTTACTTGAGTTGGGACTGGCCTCCAGTTCCCTTTTTGTGAGGTAGAGATAAGGTAGAGAAGAGGCAGGGGAACATCATAAAAATTATAAGGTAATATGTCTGGGGAGAAGATGATGAGAGAGGTGGAGATATGTTGACAGTTTTTGCTAGTCTCAGAGTACATTCTTCCTATCTCAAGGTCCTTTTCTGTGGGCGGAAGTGGGAGATATTCTCAACATCGTGTTTAAGAACAATGCCACGCGACCCTACTCCGTTCATGCACACGGGGTGCTGGAAAGGGAGACGGCACAGCCGCAAGTAGCAAACCCTGGTGAGTCACTGTGGTCTCCAGCTGTATTCGCGTATGGGCTTACGAGGCTAATTTTAGCCTATAGCTAGACTGGTTTCCTTAAGTAGGCTTAGGTGTACTTATTTTCTTATGGTAGAGAACTGGAACTGAACAATAACTGGTCTTCCAAGTTCACTGTGGTTTTAGTGATATCGCTTGTGTGGGAAGGCAGCCCTGGGAGTTCATGTTCTGCTCTGACTTCTGGGTTGAGCATAGCACAAACTTTTCTGTGTGCAGCCTTATGCTCCCGCACTGAGGGTGGTCTGTCTGTAGGAAGGAGAAAGATGATGGCAGTTCACAGCTCAGTCGGTCCTTGGTAGCCCTGGGCTGACGCCCATGATGGGGGAAGCCTGCCCCTCTTCTTTGGGACCTATACTTCTTGTGATGTGCACAGTAGTATGAAAATAGTATGAAATAGGAGAAATGCACAATTGCTTGCCAGGACGCTGACTGAAATCACAATTTGTTTCACGGTCTGGACACCGATTTGTGTAATTTTTGGTCCCCTTCAACTTGCACAGACTGTCTAAGCAATAAACAGGTTTTCAGTCAGGCCCTGTCATTCTGAAATGTATTGCTAATACGCAAAATAGTAATTTTAAAAATGAATTAGAACGAGCATCGTAAATATACTTCAAAGAGATGAAAGATCATCTCAAGCTCCATCTGCACTGAAGAGAGGTGGAATTTCCTTGGTCAGGTCCAGTCTCAAAGGCAGCAGATAAAACAGTTGTGCTGATGCCAGATAGTGGGTGCATCCTGTGACCCTTCTGCTTTGCTTGTGAGAGCGGAGCTTCCATCCTGTTTTTCAGTGTTTGGGGAAGGAAGATGCAATGTCCAACAAAATCAGAATTGAATTTGCACTTTGGAGACAGGATCTTCTTGTTTTGTTTTGCTTTGCATGCTGCTCAGCAAACTGGCGAGTGAGTGTATCACACTGGTGTGAATGGTGCTTCTTTGTCACTCAGGCGACATTGTGACATACCGATGGGAAGTTCCCGAGAGATCTGGTCCAGGGCCAAATGATTCAGCCTGTGTTCCTTGGATCTACTACTCTGTGGTGGACCCAGTAAAGGTAAAATAGAAGCTAGAACCAGAAAAGCCCAGTTAGACCAATTTTTCACCCCCTCTAGAGAACAATGTGAGCTGGATACAATTTGAAGGTTGGCCCAGCTGAGAGGTAGAACCACCACCTGGTGACATGTCCAGCGTTCTCCTGGGAGAGGAAATCCTCCAAATTTGTCCTGATGTTTGTCCTTATTTCCTAACACAAACCTTCATAAAACAAGTCCACTGTCTCCTTGACACTAACCTTCCTTCAGTTATTTGCATGATATGAGAACATCTCCCAGTAAGTCATGGTTTCTATTAGTGAGAGCCGTAGGGCTAGTCAAGAAAGACAGAAATTGTCCAAAATTAGGCCCCATGGATAAAGCAGGAACATTTGAGCATTGCTAGGATCAATTGCCGTAGCACTGATTTCACAGCGAAACAACCTGGAGGATCCTGCAATAAACAATCACATTCAACCGAGATCATTGCCTTTTTATCTCAAGTTGCAGATGGTTTTGCAGCCACAGAGTGGAGAATATTTTGATACCATTCATATTTATGACTTCTGGATTTGCATTCATAAGAGCATGTGTAGTCTCTGTTCTTGTGCTTCGACAGTTGATTTTCACCAAGGAGAGTACTTAGTAGCACCGTTTGTTTTAAGTGGGGTGATGCAGGGAACAGAAAATATGCTTGCTGAAAGGCAAAGAACTGCATACAAAAGAGGGTGAGAAGATCCTTGCCTCAGTTTTTCCTCCTTCATTCTGATTAGGATATGTACAGCGGTCTGATTGGACCCCTGAAGATCTGCCGGAGAGGGGCACTGCAGTCTGATGGGTTCAGGAAGGATGTAAAGAGGGAGTTTGCTCTACTGTTCCTGGTTTTTGATGAAAATCAGTCCTGGTACTTGGAGGAGAATGTGGAACGTTACAGTAAGGGATATCACAAGGATATCAACCTGCTGGATGACAAATTTGTGGAAAGCAACAAAATGCATGGTAATGCCTGTTAGGCACCTGAGCACTCCTTACTATCTATGCAAAGTTGATGTTGATTCTGCGATCTCTGTAAGTAGTCAGCCACCCAAAAAACAAGAGCCTGATTCCTAGCAAATGCCCTCATCCTTTTATGTTGTCAGTGGCATGAACACAGTTAAACTGTCTGTTTTTCTCAATATTGCAGCATACATATGGCACAAATCTTTGATCTACGGTGAAGGCTAATCGTTATGGCTGTCCCTGTTGGGAGGAATAGCAAGATATGGGTCAGAGAGGTTAATCTCTCATGTGTCCGAGTGACTCAGGACAAGGAAATAAAATCAAATGTGAAATTACCATGTCAGACTAGTTTCATTCTGTTTATCTCAGTACCACTAGAATATGTTAGATTTCAAATTAATTGACCTAGCTATGTGGCTGCAATATATGGCTCTGTTGTTTTAGCTGATTACCAAAAAGCTATTTCTACCATAGTAGGGTGAACGCATTTTTCTAAATTAACATGTTATTTATGATAGATCCAGATATAATATGGAGAAAAACTATCTAAAGTATTCTCAGCAAAACAAGTCCCTTGGCAGTTGTGGAGACAAAAATAGTGAAGAGTTGTGTTATGTGTACTATCATTACTACTGGTTTTGTACAGGTGACAGAAAGAATCTGCAAATATATGTCCATTGTTATAATTGTTAACCCAATGTTATAGCTAGCAAAACCAACACGCTGAAGTTGGATGCTTGTTTTGGGCTACAGAAAGTGCCTATGGCAGATCTGACAGTAAAACACTGGTGTTTCTGCCCTCAGATCATGTCTCTTTCTGTCTTATTCCCTCTGTTGTCATCTGAGCATGAAAGTTTCCATGTGTGTGCCATCGCATTCAGCTCACTCACTGTTTCAGTCCCTTTCCTGCATTTGTACTCAAAGCAGTATTCCTTCTTGCTGTGCTAATTATGAAATAAAGTCCTGCCATGTAGCGATTTTACAAGTGACCAGCATGTAATGTGTACAGCCAGCATGATACTCTTAGAATGACAGGGTTGCCTTTGGCAGGATTTACCTGTTTTCATTGTTCAGCAAGTGAATTGTTCAGAGATTTATGTGTGTATAGATATATACATATTTCCCTATCATTGGGCTAAGAAAGCCATTTTTACTTGACTTCTAGAAACAACCATCAGCTGGCTGACTGCAGGTTTTCAGCAAGAGGTAGATTTTGAGATTTATTTGAGCTGAGCTACAGCATGGCCTTGGATGCAAGTCACTTTACTTTTCCTATCTGTTAACAGAGTAGATAAGAAGTAGTTGAGCTGGAGAGAGACTGCCAAACTTTTGGGGGACTGTCATATGAAAGACACTAACTGCTGATGCACTGAGCTTTGTAGCATCTAACTTGCCCTGCATGTTCTTCCCCTGAGATGGTTCAGCATCTTTACCATTTCAGTAACAGCCTTTTCTACTCTTTCTGTATGTTATTTACTGCACAGCAATCAATGGGAGGCTCTATGCGAACTTGCCTGGGCTGACCATGTTCCAGGGAGAGTGGGTGAACTGGTACCTGCTGGGAATGGGTCAGGAGATTGATGTCCACACAGTCCATTTTCATGCCGAGACCTTCATATACAAGGTAAGAATATCCTGCTGATGATAAAGCAGAGACTGGTCACTGATGTCATCACTTTTGCTTGACTCTGGATTTGAACTTCTTGAATGACTTCACAGCAACTTCACCCAACTAAGAAAGGGATGTGATTTTTACACATCCAAGTCTGACTCACTGAGCCTCTGTACTGTGTTGATATGTCTAGCTTAACCCTTCTTAGGATTAGGCATTACCAGATTGTGTTTGCTTTCCCAGCTACAGCCCTGGAGCTGCTCTTTGAAATCTTTTTTTGAGCTTTTAAAAACCGTAATAGCACTGAAGCGGTCTCCAGTGACACTGACAGAATTTTCTTTCTGAAAAGATGCAAAGAGCACTGCATGCTAACAGCCTCCATTCCCTTTGACAGAATGGCAAAAGCTACAGAGCAGATGTTGTGGATCTGTTCCCTGGGACCTTTGAAATGGTGGAGATGTTGGTTGGGAACCCTGGGACATGGCTGCTTCATTGTCATGTGTCTGATCATATTCATGCTGGTATGGAGATACTCTTCACAGTCTTGCCCAGACCAGGTAGGGAGCTATCACTGATTGTTACCGTAAAACATTTAGCAGCACTTTCTACGACTGCTGCTAAATTCTGAGTGTTTGCATCACACTTACAACTCTCTTACATACCATGAACAGCCAGTTAATTGAGCACATAGTTACTTAAGTACTATTAATTTAGGATGTTCCCTTTGAATATGGTAATACCTGCAGCTGGAATTAATAACAAATTGGTTTCTGGGGTTTACATTGCCTACATTATTATGAGTTTTATTTTAGCTTGTGTCTGAGAAGCAATGTTCAGCCATCAGCTAGTGATTGTTCTTATTAAGAATATTACCTGTAATCTAAATGCACATCCTAAGGCTTCTCATTTCACCAGGAAACCCTGGAAGGTGCTCAGAGGTGAGTGACAGTCTGTACTGAGTTTGGCTGCGATGGAGTTAATTTTCTTCATAGCAGCCTATATGCTGCTGTGTTTTAGATTTGTTACCAAAACAGAGTTGATGACACACCAGTGTTTTAGCTATTGCTGACAGTGCTTGCACAGTGTCAAGGTCTTCTCTGTTTCTCGCTCAGTAAGTTGGGGTGGGCAAGAGGCAGGGAAGGGACACAGCCGGGACAGCTGACCCGAATTGACCAAGGGATATTCCATGCCATAGAACATCACGCTCAGCAATAAAAATGGGGGGGAGCTTTTTTGGAGTAGCCATTGCTCAGGGACTGGCTGGGCGTTGGTCTGCTGGTGGTGAGTGATTGCTTTTGCATCGCTTCAGTTTTTTTGGGTTTGTTTTGTTTTGTTTTTCCCTTCACTTATTAAATTGTCTTTATGTCAACCCACAAGGTTTTTTTCTTGCTTTCGTGCTTCCGATTCCCTCCCCCCATCCCACTGGGGGTGAGCGAGGAACCCTGCCAGCCGGGGTCAGCCCACCACATGCTCAGAGACTTCGATTGTGCTTTTCTTTCAAAGGCTGTAAAGGGTTGTGCAGCAGGAGTGGGTCTGCTCTTGAAGCAGGTAGTACAAAAACACTCTTGGTGTGGTGTGGAGAGGGAAAACATTGACAGGAGAAAAAAAACCTGCAAGCCCTGGAAAACCATGGTGCCTCTGGATCTGATCCTTGCCAAACATGCCGTGTTCTGGACTTTCTACCTGTTCAGCCCAACACTTTCTCACCCTCTTTTTGTTTCCTTTCAGAGCCAGAGCTTGAAGTCATAAACTACAGTGCAGGTACGGTGTATGTTGCACTGCTAAATACTGTCTGGGTGTGGGAGGCGGAGGAGGGAGGGAGATCTCTGATCAGTACAGAGATCTAGATCCCTACGAGGAGAAGGGAGGAGCACAAACACCACTTACAGCCTCTCCTCTGTCAGGTTGGCCAGCGTGTTGGTCTGAGGCCTGGCTGCCAGTGGATAACAGGGAGGTTCCATATTAGTTTGTTTATCTGGCCTCCAAATGTCTGTGCTCTGATGATAAAAATAAGGAAGTTGGGCTTGTTAGGCTTGTTTGACCATGTTAGGTGAAAAAGTTCAGTGGCCTCGCATCCTGTTCTACTTGCTATGTATGGATTCATCTTCAGAGGAGAGTGCAAGCTTAGAAACTGGCAGAGATTCAGAGGATTTTAAAGGAGGATGTTGCAAAGGAGATGATTTTTCTTATCCCTTTCAATCAAAACCCAAGGGGCACCTTAGATTAGTTGTCTTCCCTTCTTGGACTGTCAATGACTATGTGGTTTAGGGAATTTTCACATTTGCCATTACTTGCTGAAGGGACTGAGTCAGCGTGCAAACAAGCACGTCTGCCTTGTAGTCTGTCTTTCCCCAGGAAAAGAGCCTAAGCACGTGCCCTGGGTCTTTCAGGTATTTAAGAGAACAGATGTGAGAAGACATTTGGTTGAGCAGCACCAGGGAGAAGGGGAGTAGTGGATAAGATCCCTTTAAAATTTTCTGGGGTAAAAGTCTGAATAGTTTATGGTGGTGGTTTATTTCCCTGATTTTTCATCTTTCTCCACAACTCTATTTTTCAGCTGCTGTGAATAAATCCAGCTGGGCTGATTTCAGAGCCAGCTTAGACCAGCTGAAAATACAGCCATTCACCTACAGCTCTTCAGTCTCTCTCTACTGATACTTCAGTCATTTCCTTCCCAACAATGTTTTCCTCCCTCAAAATGGGTGTAAAGAGGAGTAGGAAATGTGTCAGAGCAGGAGTGACAATATTAAGTAATTCGGTTTTATACCATACTTGGGCATCAGCCTGTGTATGCTCACCAGGCAAAAACCTTGATCAACAGTTGTTACCTGTGCAAATAGCCACTTTTCTCAAAAGGTTGCTGCTGCCTCTGCGTGGAAGCATAAGAGAGCTCAGGATCTTAAGTGACTCACTACTGGCATGACTGAGCAAGTGCACTCTGAAAAGTGGTGGTTAGGACAACAGCCGTGTGCATGGGGAGCTTGGAGCAGGGTGGGGAACTCGCAGCAGCCCCGGTCCGGATGCACGTTCTCATCTCCATTCTTCTGTTCCTAGCCAAGCCACTGACCCCACACACAACCTCAGATCACACCCCTTGTGAGTGGGGACAGCAATGGTTAGCTGACTGGGCTGACTAGCTGTGAGACATGGTGAGGTCCTGCGATGGAGTGCGTTAGGATGTATGACCCCAGGGATGAGGGTCTGTTAGATGGATGGTCTCCTTTGACTTGCTTTGATTGTGTTGGGTCTTTCTTCTGCTCCTTTTTTATATTTCTTGGAACCTTTCTGTTGTGGTATTTCTGGCTCTCATTGGAACTATCTTTTTGTTTGTCTCTCAGAGTCGCCACCTGAGGATAAGGATGAGTCCCAGAAGATCATGCTTTTTGGAGCTAAGTTGGCTCAAGGGCAGATAGAGGCCACAGTCATCACTCTAGCCATTGCAGGAATGGTGCTCTTCCTGGTCACCTGCTTCCTCCTGGGAGTGGTCATCTATCTCGAGAGACAAAAGAGGTTAAGACGCAATCGGAGGTCCATCCTGGATGACGGATTCAAACTCATGTCTAAAAAGAATTCGGGGCTATAAAAGCCATGTACAAACTTCGGGCTGTGTGCTTGGAGCAGAGGCTGGATCATTGTCCACAGGAAAGGTTTTGGGGCATCATTTCAATTGTACACTGTACTTCGAGAAGCTAAGGAGGGAAAGCTGGAGCCCTGATCTCTTCATATATCCTCCTCAGCACTCTGTAAAGAAAGAGTCGGTCCAGGAGAGATCCAAGGACCCTTTGAACTGGCTGAAGACAAGAGTAAAAAGGTCCTTTTAAAATACTTCTCTTCCCCAAGAAAGAGAGGAGACATTTCCCCTATTTTCTTCTCTCCAGAACAAGTCCACTTGGTCTTTCTCAGCAGACTATCTTAGGCCAGATTCCAGTCTTGCTCCATTGTCAGAGCTGAGTTGGGAATCGTCTCCCAAGAAACTGTGAGCCTTTAAAGTAATTAATCTGAAGGGGGAAGATAATCTTTTCATTTTTGTGAATCAATTAAGAATACAGAAGAGAAAATGTTAATTTAGCTTTGGATTGCTGTTTTTTGATGAGTAATTGGACAGATGCAAATTCAGGGCAATACATGTCACGCATGAGAGAGCTCCATCAAGGACCATGACAACAGTTGTGCTTCACCATCAGCCTTGCTGTGACACATCCTTCTGCTCTTGGCACCCCAGGCAATGTGCTTTGATATCAGGCATCCTGTGTCTTGTGCTGGGAGAAGAAGCTTTTCCAAGTGCTGCAGAGTGTTCTGGTGACTTCCCTGCATCGCAGTTCTGTCGGTCTGTGTGTGTGAAGGGCTGTACCTGAGCACCTGTGCAGCTCCTTGAGCAACAGGGTCAAGGATGCTGCAATGTTCTGTGATGTGGTTTGCTCTCTTTCTTTCAAATACATTTTATTGAAGTTATCTCCAGAGTTGAGCTGTTGCTGCGTTATCTCCAGAGTTGAGCAAGCCTCATTGCTGTGAGCCAAGCCAAAGACTCAGTCCTGTGTGAGCTGGAGTTTATGCTTGGGACAGAAAAAGTCAGGGAGTGCTTCCCCCATTGTGGTGCAATGGCAGTTTTGTCCAGGCAAATGTGACAACAGTGAAGAAGGAGAAAGCTAAAGTGCCGGTGGAATTTAGCAGTGTGGAGCAAACAAGCTGCAGTCCATGGAGCGTGAGGTAGTGTGGCCCGAGATACGGGAATGCTTGCCGTAACGAGGGGTTGTACTAAGGGGACCCTTGCCTTTTAGATAGCACAGAATCGCAGGTGTTAGAGGTGGAGAGGCCTGTCCTGATAAATAAATGCTCATGGAGCATTGCTGTCTACTGAACGCTCTGTGACAGTCCCCATGGGGAGAGGAGCTGGGTGGCGGGGGGAGCCTGCTTGGAACCAGGAGGGGACAGGAACATGGTGCCTCCCCTCTGGCCCTGGGGTGCCTTTGGGTTTGAGTCGGGTACCTCCTGGTGCCTGCTCTCTCTGCTACAGCTGCCTGCCAGGAGCCAAACTCTGGGGGTGGGTGCTGTAGCCCATGACTAACCCCGGAGCTCTGTAGCCCACCCCACAGGCTGTGGCGGCCCACCCCCCGGCCAGACCCCACCCCCAC
>NW_009225268.1:27579-33442 GCF_000690835.1 Fulmarus glacialis
CATCACAGTCGCATCGCCCTGCGTGGCAGGTACCAAGCAGTTCCCTATAAAATAGCTATCTGCCTGGCTCACCCACTGCATCCCCATTATCTAAATGGATGCAGGTTAGTGCTTACATATTTCTGTCCCTGGTTTGAAATTGGAAGGGGCGTAAAAGAAATCCTTTCTGGGTGGCTTTCAGAGGCAATTAAAGCAGAGCCAGCTAAATGGCTGTAATGACAAGAGACTGCTGTAGGCTATTTAGGTATAACAGCACCATTTTATTCAGAACAATAGTTATAACATACTTAATCATGCTCAATTCATATTGGGTCCCTGCATATTTCTAGCTGCCCTTTCGTTTGGTAATGGGGACAAAGCTCATTAATTTCCTTTCATTACACTTCATTAAGCCTGATGAGGAGCTGGAGGGCTGTTGAATGCGCTGAACATGGGTACTCTTTGCTCATTGGTTCAGCTGCTGTTGCAAACCAGAGCTTTACAAGCTCACCGGTCCTGGGTGAATTTTAGAAGCTATGTCACCAGAAGTACGAACCAAGCAGGTTCTTTTTCCCCCCCTTGGCTTGTGAAAAAATAGATCAAAAAATGTTCTTAGCCCATACTGAGACAAAGGAGTTATTGTAAATTTACTTTCTTCAAGAAAGCAGAAAGAGGGAAGTCGCCTTTTCTTCAGTTCTTCAGCCAGTAGCCAGGGCACTAAGCTGGATGACAGCGGACTTGGGTTTCAGCGCTGGCTTCGAAGCAGGGCAGCATGGGGACTGGAGCTGGGTCTGCAGATTTGCAAGCATTCCTTAAACAGCAGCTGCCAAAATTCCTCCACTGTAATGTTTTTTTGGGCCAAGAGGAGCATCAGTGGCAGAGGCTGCTTCTCCAGCCTTGGTAGTTAGGACACTCTTGAGCCCACACCCTAGAGGGGGCCTCAGCTGAGTGGCTGTTTTGGAGAGGACTGTGTCCTTTGATAAGCAATTCCACCCCAGACTGAGAAAACTCAAGGGAAAGCTTTGGACAAAACAGATCATTTTGCTGAACTCTGTTGCAACAAACCGTGACGAAGAACAGTTTATCAGCAACTTTGCAACTGCCTCTAATCAGAAGTTGGCTCTCCCAGCTGGTGGGCGTACAAGGAGGAGGAGGAGACATGTTTCACAGTTCTGGTGACTCTGAGCTGGAGCCTGCAAACAAATGTGTTTGCTTTGCCAGCAAGCCTTCTGTCTGAGCATCCTACAGTGTCTTGTTTGTGCTTGTCCCTGATGCAGGTGTGGCTACCAAGGAGTCACCTTCTCAAGAAGACAGCAAGTTGGGCAGGATTAGGGTCTCAGCACTGCTGCTCCACAGGGAGACACTGGGAGGGCAATAGCTCCCACGCTGAGGTGAGGCAGTAGATCACACAAGTGCTCCTGCTTTTGCCAGTGCAAAATAAACTAGCTAAGGTAAAACTCTGTTCTGTAGTGGTCCTAGGCCCCAATTAGATGTGATAAACTTTTCAGAAGTTTACCTAGATGATCACTCACCTATTTAAAGTAACCCACACTCTTCCAGGCTGTCTTAGGTGACTGCAAAGCTGAGTTACTCACATGGCAGCAGCTGGATGTTTGCAGTAGGGCTGAGATGAAAATCCCTTTATTAGTGCTGTCATCTTGCTCAGTAATGGGCACAATCGTCCCTACATTTAGCAGGCAGACAATTGCGTCCTTGCTCCATGTCAGTGCTGGGCTGGTGTTCAGCTGACATTCCTTTATACTCCCACTCATGCTACGGATGTGAGAGATGTGCAAGTAAAAGCAGGGTGGAGTATAGGAATAAGGCAATATGCATACACAAGGTACCAGACTTGCCAAAGCATTAGTCTCAAACAATTGATGAATTTAGTCCCAGACTATTCTGGCCATGTGGGAACAGCAGGACTGGGCATGTGATTGATGAAATGGCTATTACTATTACTACTATGACTATTAAACGGAAATTAGCATTTATGGTGTTAAAATTCAAATACAGCCTGTCTTGGAAATAAATTTGTTTGTTAATTTGCTCCTATTTTGGGGAACATAAATCTATTACTCAGCAGGTGTTCTTTATAAACCTCCTATCCTTTGGTGTTCTTGAGAGACAGGTTTCATTCTGCACTCTTAAACCATGGGAAGGACCTATCCCTGATGAGCCCTGGAGGAAGAGTAAGGGAGTAATTCAGTCTATTGGGAGAAGGTACGGGCAAAAATCATGCTGCGTAAGGGACAGTTAAATAGGTGCGATGCCGCTGCTGCTGGCAGTGTGTCTGATGGGTGCAGGAGAGAAAAATTTTCTCTGTTATTCTGTGTCATCAAGAGTAATAAAGAAGTTATGTCTTATCTTTGTGTACAGAAGGATGCTGATGTAGTGGGAAGTTTTGGAATCTGTCACTGTAAGGAGCCTTATAGAAAACCCTGCCTGTAGGACCTTCCTTTCGGATCCTTATTTTTCATATTTAGGGGTTATTTTCTTCAAATGAAAGCTTTTGCCTTAGAGGAAGGCAAAAGCTTTCGGTCAGGCTGACTTGCTTTGTGAGAAACAAGCAAGCAGAAAACAAAGCTCAGGATGCCAAGAGAGCATGGCATGTCCCTGCCTGCCCATGGGCTCCTTTTGCTGGAGGCTGTGTCCAAAACGGCGGTTGCTGTGCCACAGGAAGGAGGTTCAGGTCATCAGTGAGGAGGCTTCTTCTCCACTTGTCAGTGCAGAATACGGGAAGGTCCTAAGCCAGATGTAACATGTGGAAGAGGCCACTGGTGTGGGCACTGTGTGACTTGTAGCTTCAGTCACTCCAGGTTTGGTGTTTACCCATCAGTCATTTTACAGATCTCTGCTATCGCCGTGGTTGGAAGATAGTGGGTTGAGTGATTTACAGTTAGATTTGGGTGGGCTTTTCAAAATCTAACCTGTTGAACAAGACTGAGCATAAGAATTGCGACTAGTCCAATTTACAGACTCTCAATTTGTTAAACATCAAAAAAACCCAAAGTGTAACAGCGATGTGGGTTTTAAAACAGGTGGCTCATTAGCTGGATTACATTTAACTGAAAGCACTGCAGTGCTCTGGTTCATCTAGGGGAACTCATTAGTGGTGCATTGAGCTGAAATACTCTTCAGCCTTCTTTCATCAATACTTTGTGAGTGTGAAACTGGTATGTGACCCCAGAAAACTTCCTTTCTCCTTCCTTTTTTTAGTGCGAAAGAAGTAATTCTTGGGCAGAGAGCTGTTGTTTCATTTAATCTGCACTTTGGCCTAGATGTTCAACATCATGTCTACAAATCTGTGTACAGATGCTTATGGACACACGCACATTTTTGCACTG
Source organism: Fulmarus glacialis (assembly GCF_000690835.1). NCBI lineage: Eukaryota > Metazoa > Chordata > Aves > Procellariiformes > Procellariidae > Fulmarus > Fulmarus glacialis. The sequence goes on from NW_009225268.1 coordinate 30,906, forward strand.
GCCCAATGCACAACATCTAATTAAAATGGTTGTATAGCCACACAGGATGGTCCTCATCATCCTCTGCCAGCCCTGTGGGGAATCTCCTGTCCTGCATGAAGGTCTTGCCATGCTCTTACATATGCAGCTCCATGTAAAGCTGAGCAGGCGTGACCATTTTCCATTTCTCAAGACATGTCATGCTTTTAAGTTGTAATCTCTTCTTGTTTCACAAAAAAAGCCAATGCCTGTTTCCTGACTGAAAGGTTTTGCTTCAATAAAACTGAAACAGGCATTCCAGCTCTGATTTCTAAAAACCTGCGGGAGATTTATGTCAAAACTATGAACTCCCTTTGAAAAGGTGTTCACAAAGGTGTTCGCTTCGGTTTACAAAGCTGTTTTGATGCTGCTGGTATGTTTCATTTGATTTTTACAAGGTATGACTGAAACTATTCAAAAAACTAGATAGCAATAGAGTCTTCACACAAGTTCTTCCCACTGACTCTTACCTTTTTGCATTTCAGGAGATTTACCCAATCCCTCCTGTCATCTGAAACTTAGAGAGTAAGCATATCTATTATTAAAAATGCTAGCCATCTAAATAAACCACAAGGCAGGAGAAATACAGTTATCTCTTTTCGTACCTGAAAATTACCTGACTTGCTCTGGGTCCAAGAGGTAGTAAACTGGTTAGGCTAGGACTGAAGCCTACAGCGACTTGATTTGGAGTTTGTCCCTTTCTGCAGCCATTGGCACAAAACCCAGGCAGCCTTCTGGGAAGTGCCAGGGAACATCCCAAAGCAAAGCTGTCACCTGAGCACAACGGCTGCCCCTTCCTCATGAGCCCACTCTCCTCCCACCACCTCCCTTTCCATCCACACCCTGTCTAGAGATTTGGCTGCAAGACTTGTGTCAGAATAGCTCATGGCTCTTGGTTTTTTCTCTGCAGCCTTTAGAGATCCTCACCTTGGAGGTGTTTCATGAATTAGGCTGGAAGAACCAGCCAGGATCCCTTGGTGTTGCTAATTGCCAGCCTGAGAAGCCCAGTGTGTGATGAACTACCTCTGGGTGTTGTAGTCATGGCTCTTGTGCCTTTGTTAATATTCCAGATGCATAGCTCAGAAATGGCTTCCTCAGAGGTGGTGTTCTCTTCCTAGGATGAATGGGACCCACAGGCTGGAGGGTTCACTGTGAAATTGCAAATTGTAGATGTAATAAATACCAGGTTTTACTGTTGCTTTATAAAGAACCTTCTGAGAAGTCTGCTGCTGGAGTCATGGCTGAGTTATGTGATTCCCCTTGGGTAACGCTGTACAAAGGTTTGATAAAACTGATTGCAGTGTTTCATTAGCCAGCAAATTCCCGGAAGGCTGATCATCCATCATAGCATCCAGTCACTTTCAGCAATGATTCAGGATGTGAGACAAGGCCACATCTTCTACCTCTTTGAGAAACTCAGATAAGTCACTGTCAAGGTAAGTCATCGTGTTCAGTTATGTTAAAAGTCTGAAGACTGGTTACAAGGCTCACAACAGAAGTGGGGGGGTTGTGGGGAAAGGAGTCTAGAATGATTCAGCTCAGCCATGGTAATGCAATGGGTGGAAATGCCCAGGGGCACCAGTTTAGTTAAAATAATGGTTCATGCCTACATGCTATAACCTAAGGGACTAAAAGGAAACAGTTGGCATCTTGAGAGCTTACACAAGGCTTCAGGAATAAATTGCTACTAGCTTCTTTATTTTCTAAGAATTTAAATAGGAATAGGTGATGTTGGCATTTCATGCTGTGTTACAGAAAGCAATTTCATTCTTACCCAGGGGAACATCAGTATTGATGATCCAAAACCTATATCATAATTCGGTGGATTTTGAATAGTCAGGTGAAATGGAACCAAGATTTAAAATTCTTCTCGTTCCATTTTGCCCAAATAAAACCTGATCAAACCAAACACCTCCTCAGATTTTGCCTGTATTCAGTCAGTCTTGCAAACAATAATTCAGTGATCATCAAATACCTGAGTCATACAACCACTGCAGTTGGTCTGTGATCTCTGTCATCTCTTTAGTTATGCAAGCATGGTCCATTATGACATTCCTATTAATCCTTTTCTTTTAATACTTTATTTAACTGACTCTCTGTAACCTCACTGCCTCAGTTCTGCTTTGTGACAGTGGCTGCTTTACGGGTCCCATCCCTGCGTACCCACCAGGATCTGTCTCACTGACTGCCTCTCCCAGGGTCTCCTGATGCTCTACACACTCCCGTTGAACTGATTCTTTGGGTCATTTGTAACGTCAAGCTTTACTCCCTCTTCTCTCTAAATTGTGAATCTTAGAAAAACAGCGTATTTGTCTTAAAAGTGTGTTGCCATGAGAATGCCACATCTGAATCTTGTAAATATTTGGGAAGTGTATATTGTTAATCAGGGGAAAATGGGACTCACCTCAATTATGCATTAGGTCCCTATTCATAGTTGGGCACCTTCATATAACTGAGAGAGTCTGGAGTCAGTAGAGTGGATGATGATTTTGATCATAGAGTCATAGAATCATAGAATC
>NW_009225269.1:0-285 GCF_000690835.1 Fulmarus glacialis
TTCAGTAGACTTGAAAGATAAGACTCACCCTTGCAAAAGATGTGTTGACTCCCATGAAATAGGCGTGTTTATCCTGGTGTTCACAAGTTCTGCACTTCACAATTTTTACTGATTTTTATGCCCTTTTAATGAATCATGCTGTAGTTCCATGAGTCTTCCCTGTTCCTGCTTTTAAAAGTTAGGATCATTTACCACTAGCTAGTCCCTAGATACTAAAGCAATTTTAGATGAAAAGTTACTGGGTTTAGTAATTCAGCTATTTCATCCTTGATTTCCTTTAAAAAA